>NW_023416707.1:0-130541 GCF_012460135.2 Molothrus ater | reverse complement strand
GGAAATTCGCTCACCATAAGGAGCTGCACTTTCCAAGGCGCAATGCGACTCGAGGCTTCTTGTGGGTGTTGTCCCAAAGTCTCTCTGGAGAGCTGTGGCAACCACAGCTCTCCAGTGGAAGCTTAAGCTGCCGTAAGGCTTTTCCAAGGTTCTGAGGATCCTTTTGGGGCTGCAGGTCTGTGCAGCCACATGTCTCGGCGCCAATATATAGAATATTAATCCCAATGTTTCTGGGTGTGGGGTGCCTGGCTTCGTCTAGCCCTCGCTGCTAGACCAAAGGCAGCAGCTGTGGCGTTTTACCCCAGAGATACCTTTGGCCGGCTGGATGCTGCAGCTAGGCACTGGGAACAAATCCAGGCAAAGTAGGAACTCAGTTTACCTCTGGTGGAAAAGGTTCAGGCGACGGTGAAGAGAAAAGGAGCGGGTTCTATCGTAGAGTCTTAATCCAGAGTTTTATTTTAGGGTGGTAGACCTCTGAGTGTTGTAACAGCTCCCAATAGAACTCCAGCCACGTGGTCTCGTGTCCTTTTAAGCCCCGGGACAGGGGGAGGGAAGGGACAGGTGAGGGCCAACCAGGTGTGAGGAGGGGAAGCCTCAAGGGATATAGATGCTTGGAGGGGCCAATGAACCCGGACCTGAAGGGCATCTTTTGAACTTCTGCCAATCACAAGACACCTTGCTGGAATGTTAAGGTTGATTGACAGCTCTTAGGCAGGAGGGCAAAAGGGGGATGGGAAAGGTTGGCACACCTGAGGGGGTTGGGAAAGGTGAAACAGGAAATCACGCTGCAACAGGTACCAATGAAGAAGCACATATTTACACCCGTCAATGATGTTTTAACTGGATATTTTTGGCAAATGAATGGCCCACATGGGGCCTAAAAGCATAGCTTTATCTTTGTGAAGGCATGCCAGGCAGAGAATACTAGAAGCTGTCATCAACATCCTGCTAGAGCAGAGTCCTAAAGCAAATGTCACAAAAAGTAGCAGAATAGGAGAAAAAGAAAATCCTGCTAGAATTGTGTGGGAACATAGGACATCTCTCTAGCTGTCCAGAATGGCCAAGACCCTTGCCAGGAGGCTCAGAAGCCCTGGCACGGAGCCCAAAACACCTGTAGTTTTGATTATGACCCGTGGAGCAAATTAACAACCCTATATGAAGATCAGCAAGCCACAACACTTTAGGTAAAGTAATAGTGAAGTTATCACAGAGTGGAAAAGTAGATTTTGGGGTTTCTAGAATGGGAGTTCAGGAGGCAAGACGGAGGGATCTGGGTGTGTCCAGCCTTTCTCCTTCTTCTTCTTGGCCTCCATCTTCTGCTGTGATGTTGGCACTTTTAGATTGGTTTAGAGTAGAAGCTCACTGTCAACATAGGTGATAAGTATTAGAAAGTGATTGTAAACATGATATATGTAGTTTTTAGTATAAAGACATAACACCACCCTGGGGGCAGGCAGTGTGCCTAGAACTGTCCTGCTGGACAGAGCTCAGCAGAGTAAGAGAAAATTTTTTATAGATAAGACGCAATAAACAACCTTGAGACCAAGAACTGAAAAGCTCCGACTCATTCTTCAAGCACTCAAGCTGAGGAAAGAGACTTTTAACATTTCTCAAAGTCACGGTGACCAGCAAAAGATCCTGAAAGAATTGTACAACAGCAGTTGTATGATAACTTAAAGCTGAATTTGTTTATTGGTTGACTTTTAACTAATGTGGTCATTTATGCTGCACTGAGGCAGCAACATTCCCTAAACCAGTATTTGAATGAATATGTTGTTGCAATGGAGCTGACTTTTAAATTTTTAGGTATCCAAATGGACACCATTACATTGCCTAATAAACAGAATTTTGAGCAAGAACAATTTTGTTCTAAAATGACAAGGACAAAACATCTTTGTGTTTCAAAGTCATATGTAATTTACATCACATTTTAAACAAAATTGTTCTTCCACTGGTGCAACCTAAGTAAGTTCACAGAGTTCATCAGTACAATACTCAATCTTCATTCCACGTCAGTTAAAAGTTATTACAACAGAATTAAGATCGTTTCTTCAAACATGCTATGGAATCAATAGTCTACGAATTGCAAATACTGCCTGATTATCTAAGTACTTTAATTTTTAATGCATAATTTAATGTGCATACTATATATATATATAATAGTATTAATAACGATGATTTTATATATATAAATATATATATATTTATATATATATATATATATATATATATATAAAATCATCATTACTATTACTATTACTATTATTCCCCTCCACTTGCAAGGCCACAGGAAAGGAACAGTAATTTATCCCAACACATATAAGAAATTTGCAGAGAACTAGATTGAAGTCATACCTCTTGGAGTAACCCTCTTTTTACCCTTTGATTTTGATAAAGGCTGGCTGTGCACATGATACAATGAGGAGCTTGCCTCTTCAGAAAGGTGAATTTTCTTCCCTTTTTTACAGTATCATGGTTGCACCTTAAATCTGTGTGGAAGCCTAGGGGCCTACCATTGGAACTTTAACCTCAGGGCAAAGATGACCAAGGTCAAAGAGAGATACTTCTCAGAAGGCAATAGTCTCGTCCATGGGCATTTGCAGGCTCATGCTGATGCAGCAGGTTTTGTTGGTATCACCCAGTTCAACTGCCATTTTTTCCTTCTATGTACACACCCTAGAATGTTCTCCCCTCACTTGTCACCTATTGGTCCTGGCTTACTGTGTTGCTCCACGCCTTATTCCTCCCATCTAAAACCCTGTGTCCTCGGCCCCATTTTGTCTCTGTCCCTAGACCCTCTTCAGTGCAATAAACAATGTCTGGAGTTCAACACAAAGACCCGTCTCTTGCCTCATTCGTCAGCAGTTTAAGCAAGCGTGCTCTGGGCTCTGGGAGTGCAGCTCACTCACAGAGGCTAGTTGCAGACATGCCGCAACAAATCTGTGTATAACTGCAAATCTCAATCATTTCTTCTTGAGATCTTGCTCCCAGGACACATTTTTTTTTTCCTTTCTGTGGGGAAACTTCTCACACATTTATTGGATGCTGGTTGCTCTCCACGTATGTCTACACTGCTGCCTTTATAACCTTTTGGAAATTATCAGAGCTAGTAGGATTCACCCAGCAGCAGGAGCTGATGCAGCCTGGGAATGTGCTGATTTACAGAGGCTTCTGGCTTCCCAGGTGAAGCCAAGGCAAGCCCTGCTGCTGCTGCTGCTGCTGCTGCTGCTGCTGTGCCAGAAAGCCCCGGCTGAGCAGGGATGGCACCACTGTGCCTTGGGCTGTTTCTCCTTCCAGAGCTGGGCGGTGCTTTTGAGGCAGTAATGACAGCTGGTGGGAGAGGGAAGGGGCCTTTTCCTGCACCAGAACTTATGGATGCACTAGGGCCACCTTCAGGGAGACTGTCGGCCCCCAGCAAGTAAAGCAGTGGGACACAGCTGGAAAACGCTTCCTTTGGAGCCTTCCCGTCTCTTGGAAAAGAAAGGAGACACGTGACAGGAGGAGCAGCAGGGGCCGGTCCCTCCTCCTTGCCTGCAGTGAGGGGCGGCTGCCGCTGGGCGGCGCCATGAAAAGGGAGCGCCCCTGCGCGGGGCGGGCGGGGCGGGGCAGCCGCCAGGGGGCGCCCGGGGCGGGCCGGGGCCCCTCTGTGAGGGAGGAGAGCCTCGGGCAGCTGCGCAGCCACCGACGGGACTGTCCGTCCGCAAGGCACAGCGCCAGGGCAAAGCTTCGCTTCAGCGCACGCTGACCGGCAAGGGAACCTTCCCATGGAGTGCAGGATTTAGCTGTTTTCATTCCCAGTCCTGTGCTGAGCTAGCAGGCCACAAAGCCTCAAGCACAGGTGCCTCCTCTCCAGGCTTCCTGCACTTCCTTTGCTGACAGGGTCCACTCAGGCACCCTGGGAGCAGGCTCAGCTGATGTTACAAAGTAATGCTGTCCAAAAGAAAAAAAGGCAAAAGCCAAACCAGAAGGGAACTATTAGTTCCCAGGCTGAATTCCTCACAGGCGGAGGCAGGATTCCTCTGCTTCCCAGAAAGATGCAGAAACAGGACACGAGGACACTGTGCCCCTTACCTTCATGTCCAGGACCTTGCTATTGCAGGCCAGCATAGCTCACAATGCTATTCACCCCTTTAGCCAGGTGTCTTCAGCTTGTTGGGATTTTCCCCTGAGAGCAGCCTGAGAATGCTGCTTGCTCTCCCAAGGCTTTGTTCCTGCCAGAAACTCCACAGACTCACTTAGCTTCCTTCTTTCTATCACAAGGCCCAGGTGAGCTGCCAAGAGGATGAGCAGTGTAAGCCATTCCTCAGCAAATGCCAATCCCTGTAAGAAATGCTGATTCCAGTGGGATTTCCAAGTGTTGTTCTCAAGAGCACTGAAGTTCAGGGTTTCAGCAAGCAGCTTGGCTCTTGCGGTTTGTTTTGAGGATCCCTGCGGAGTCCTCGGGGGCCCCCTTAGCTTTATGTTGGCTGGTAGCAGGCAGGCAGGCAAGGAGACTCCACAAGGCTTCTGAGTATGATAATTATAGGAGGGTTTATTGGGGGTGCCACCCCAGGAGCAGCATGGTTTCTGAGGGAGAAGAGAGGGAGGGTGAGAAAGGGAGAAATGGGCCAAGAGACAGTCTGGTCTCCCTTGCACATCTTAGCAGCGAGATTCAAAGTAGGTGAGGAATAAAACTCGCGTCAGTGGGATTACAGATACATGATACTTCAGGGGAGGGTCACAGGCTTGGAATAAACGGAACATTTTCAAGGGGTGAAACAGCATACCATTTAACTAAAATGAAACAGCACAGTCTGTCTCCACTGTGCTGGCAGAAAGCACTTTTGCTAAGACATAGGATGTAGAAAGTAGAGGAAAAAATTGGTTGGAAACTCTTGGGGTGGGGGGCAGGCTGCTAGAGCTTTCTGTTGCTTTCCTTAGAGGAAATAGGGGCGTTTTGTGAATGGTGGGCAGAAAACGGTATGCAGGCACTGGGGACTGATTTGTAAGCAGTGCATGTTTGAAACTATTCCCTGATGTCTAGCCTGGAGGAAATTGAGGTGACCCAGCAACATTTTAAAGATTGGGGATTATGACACCAGTGAGGCGCAAATGTGGTGTCTGTGGATCCAAAGGGGTTCCTCATCTAATCAGACATTTCTTGAGAATTGTCCTGACTTTCAGTCTGACACACAGAGGGAATCTGCATCAGGACAATATGCAGCCTCCCACACGTCACATGTGGTGCCTGACCAGCTGCTCTCTCCGCTACACTTGCTGGGCTCATGCCAGTGGTGGTCCTGGGGCTGGGAAACACCTGGACTTGTGTAGAGCCCATCCAAAATGCTACCATGGCTGCAAAAGCAGGCAAAGAGCAAAAGCCCAGATCTTTCTCCATTCTTTTTAGTTTTTAACTAAGAAAGAAAATCACAAGTGGTTTTCCAGGCACTTGCTGCTAATGATGAAGCAATTATTTTTAGGAGGGATACAAAAACTGGTTTCAAAGGCAGAGGAGAGGAGGGGGAAGGAAGCTTCCGAACTTTGGAAAGCTTGTGGTGGCTCTGTTTTCCTCAGGTGTGCCCACCAGCTGGACCACCCATTTGGTCTCTGCCTCATAACTCCCTTTTAAGTGGGACTTGCCCATTTTGTCACACTGGTTTCCTCCTCCCATCAGCTTCTACATTGTCCTACACTGGGATTTTACGTACTTTTCCTTCTTCCTGTGTGTCCATTAGAGTCATATCCCTGTGACTGCCAGATGCCTACTGCAGGGAAGCTGCCAGAAGTGAGGCACAGGCCCCAAAGGCTTCTTTGAGGTGCCGTCATTGTGCAGCAGCAGTGTGCTGCGTGTGCAGCAGGTTGGTTACTTGGCTTTTTCTCCCCACTCAGGTGTCATTCTTCCTTCAGCAAGCCCTACAATTTGCTGGTTGATGTTAGCCATGCAGCAAACGGGCAGGAATGACAGGCATTCCAATGGAGGGAACTCTCCGGGATACGAGCAAAGCACAATTTCATCCACAGAATTTAAGCAATTCTTCTTGGTTTTAGTCAGAAGTGCTGCTGGGCAGAAGGGCACGTGGCCTTTGGTTTCCTCACATCCTGGCTCTTTCTCTGAGTCCAGCTTGGTACACAAGGTGTATGGGCTTGGTGCCTGTTTTGTGTTACTCTTGGATCCTTTCAGCTGTGGGTTACGGACTGCAAGGGGGTTTTGTGCTGCTTTGGGGCAGAGGAGAACTTTCTGGGCTATTCTTTTGCGTTAGCTGTAGAGAAGGTTTGGTTGCTATGCATGGATTCACCGACCAACCCACAGCAGCTGCTATTGTGATGTCAGCAGAGGGCTGCCACGTCACAGCCTTGTCAGCAGGAGGTTGTTCTGCTGCCTGCAAGGCCTCAGCGTCCAGAGCAGCTCTTGGCACGCTCGGTGCAGGAGGATCACCTCGACTGAGCTGTTCTCAGCTTACAGCGGGTGTTCTTCTGCTTCTGTATTTTCTTGCACAGTCCGTGGACTCGTGCAAGTGTCCTGTTTTTCCCTTTTTCCCTTGCACGGTCTCAAAACCTGTGCAAGTAGGGTTTTGTTTCCATTTTTGTTTCCCGGCCTACGGACTCGAGCAGCACTGCTCAAGCGATGGAGCGAGTCCGTAGAGCATTCAGCAGTGCCTTTTCATTGGCGGCTTCTCGGAAAGCTTTTCGTCGTTTGACTGGTAAATAGAAGATTTTTTCCTTGGGGCAGCGTGTTGGAAAAACAAGGGCATCAAGATGCCATAGGCTTGGTAAAGTTCCTGTCAACAGCTTCAGCTGAAAAGGGGTGTCTCTGGCCCAGCAGGGTGTAGGAACTTCCAAAATGCAGACTGGGAGAGCTTTGCAGGCATCCTTCTAAAAACTGTGCGCTTCTCTGCAGAACTGAGGAAGAGCATCTTTTTTCTGCATTCCCTCCTTAAAGGATGTGCCTGTCTAACTGGGCCCCTCTGTGTGCTACAAGAGCCACTGGCTTTGCGCTGAAGGGCAAAGTGCCGAGCAGTTTGTGTGTGCTCCTGAAGCCCGGAGCTGGGCCTGTGCTGTGTCCCAACAGCGCTGCAAGTGCTAAGAGGGGTTTGCTGGAAGCTTTTGTGGGCAATTGTTTACAGCAACCACGTGGGACATCCTGCATGCAATGTACAAAAAGAAAAAGCAAGTCCAGGAAAGAGAGGAGAAAAAAGCTGCTTTAGCTGTAGGCTGGACAATGAGCTCCCATGCGGGCACTGACTGCTAAGGAACAATTTGCATCTTTACGACCAAGTTCCTAGTTCCTTAGTGGCAAAGCCGAGCAAAAGGTAGACACAGCCTAGGGTACTGGTTTGCAGTCCTGCTTGCTGTGCTAAAGAAGTGTTGCTCCGGGAGGGATGTTGTGAAAGGAAAATGCTCTCTGCTTGGGTGAACTTGTTCTGTGGGATTCCTCAGCACAAACAGTTTTCTAAGAGTGCCTGGTTCATTTTCCCTTGCCCCCGGCAGGTTGCATCAGGTGTGGAAGGAGTGAAGTCCAGGGTTCGGTGAGTGGGAAGGGCACCCTTGAAATTCCTGCTGTCTGAGGATTTGGAGAAAGCTGTGGGCTTGGCCTGGCAGGCCGAAGGAAAGTCCACATCAAAGTCTGCATGAACATGACCAGAAGGATTCCATCAGTTTCCTCCTTTTCCACTGAAGAGCTTTGAACTAATGAAAGTCAAGCTTTGCAGACAGGAGGCTGCATGCTAATTATAGCCTAGCTAAAGTAGCTCCTTCAGAAGCATGTGCAATCCTGTCTAAACATTCGTCTCATTAGCCCACTTGAATTGAGTTTTAATGAGTGAGCATCCCACTTTTATCCAAATTCATGACTTCTCTTCAGGACATCTGGGGATAGAGCTCAGGAGAAGTCAGGTTCCAAATGACAGGTTCCTCCCTGTCCCTCATGCTGCTGCCTGTCTGCAGAGCAGCACCGCAGCAGCAGAACCTGCTCTGGCTCGCTCTCTTCCTCCAGAGGCTAAAGGGGAGGCAAAGGACAACAAAGGTGTTGTCAGTCCAGGGCCTGAGCATACTGCAGCAATCAGTGGCAGCTTTGGTTGGTTCAGTGCAAAGCTTTGGTGCAGTGCAGGGCTGCAAGTTTCTGAGCAGGCAGCACTTGCCCTTTGTGGCTGAGGATGCTGTGGGCTGGAGTCCTGCCATGACCTAGCTCTTCAGCCCAGCCACGGACCACCCACGCGAAATGGCATCTGAACTTTCACATGCAGGCATCATTGTCCTGGCATTCTCACAGGGACTGTGAACTTCCCTTGGTGTCAGATATGCGGTAGCATGATGTCCTTTAGGGCCACTGCTGTGAAAGGCAGCCCCTTTGTGCCCAGAGTCTGTGCAGGCTCCCTGCTGTCAGCAGAGAGAGAGGTCCCAAGGCACAGTTCACAGCCTTGTGGGGTGTGGAGGAGCCACTGTTGCCTGCAGGGACCTACCCCTCTCCACGCCCTAGCTAGGTAGCTACAGGCACTGCTTCGACTGCACCCTTAACTTGGACGTGACCCACGTTTGTTGAGAAGACTCCTGAGCAGCTCTGCGTGGCAGAGACAAGGTCTGTCTGTGAAGGGCTGGAATGCAGTTCCTATTGGCTGCTCTCTAAGGCCTGAAATCCTGAGGGGAAGCCACTTGAGCAGAGCAGAGCAGGGGAATGTTCCCTGCTTCTACTCAGACACTTCCAGAGCAACTCAAGGGTTACTTGGGACATAAACACCACAGAAATACCACATGAGCAGCCCCACACATGAGCTTTTGCCTTCAGGTGAGCTGTGTCACTGCTTGCTGCTTCTGCCAGCTCTCAGGAGCCAACTTGCCTGCTCCTTATTGCTTGTTTGTGCTTTTTCCCTGCCCATTCCTTGCAGGCCCCGCTAGGAGAGGCTCTTGCCAGTCAGGACTCCTCGGCCCAGGCAGGAAAGGCGGAGCGGCAGGAGAGCACGGATGCGGTGCGCGGCATCCAGGAATTCAGGTGTGTGTTAAGCTTTTTTGCTTTCTCTCAGCAAGGGTGGGCATTGCTGGGCTTTAGGAAGCCAAGTGTCAAAGAACAAATTTGGCTTTCTCATCCTTTGACTTGCTCAGCACAGACAGGGGAAGGCAGCCCAGGGCAGGTCTGGCTGCTGACCCAGCTAGAGCAGAGCTGCCTGCTGGGACTCACTTCTTAAACCTTGACAAAAAGCATTCTGAACTAGACCAAAGTAAAAAGCAAGGGAGGTTCAGGCTGGCCTTAAGGACAGCAAAGCATTGAACTGCAAAGGCAGTCATGCAGCAGAACAAGCGCCTCAGAGAGCTTGTGCAGATTCCACCCCTGGAAATTCAAAAGTCCCAGATGGACAGAGCCTTTAGCAGCCTGTCCAGGTGCTAACCCCAAGTGCTTGGAACTGAAGACTGGGCTAGATGCTTCCTAGGGTCTCTGCCAGCCTAAACCATCCTTTGATAATTGGATTGGGAAATCATACCCTCCTCCTCCCCAAGTTATAGCTTGCAGGCTCTTTCCTTATTTCACTAGTGAGAGCAATAGGAATGGTGGGAGTATTCATCTGGACTTCCCAAGCCAAAGAAAAGCTTTTGCAAGTCTGGTATCCACTGTAATGAGAAAGGAGCAGGCAGGAAGCTCTGTAATCAGCAGGCAGGAAGCTGTTATACTGAGAGTACCTGAGCTTTCTGGAAATGTTCTGTGGCTTCTGGAAGCTAGTTTGACTTCCTCAGTGGTGACTCTTTGACCAGCACAAACGACAGAGATGCTGGTCTAGGAAGGGAATTGCAGCATTCTCTTGAGGTGGAAGTAGAGGGCTGTTGGAAGCCCCTGAGACTGCCTTACGTGGGACATGGTATGTAGTCCTGGTCTTGCAAGGAGACCGTGTTGCAATTAAAGGCTTGTTTGTCTGTTTGCTTGTCGTAGATGGAAGGAGTTGGCTGCATTTGAGAGACAGTGCCACTCCTCACTAGAGACGGTGTCTGAAGTGGTGGCACAGACAGAGGAGGAATGGCAGCCTCAAAGGGATCTGCTGAAGGAAGCCGTTCCTCTGGTAGTGCCAAAGGTACGCTCCCCTTGTTCCTAGGTAGCACTTGTGGGAGAGGGATTTGTCCTGGCAAGACCCCCCCGAATGCTGCTTCTGGCAGCAAGCTGAGACAGAGACTGTGCTGTTGTTGTTGTTGTTCCTCTTGAAAAATGGTGCCCCCCCACTTCCAGGTTTGCCGCCCACAGCGGCCAGCCCGCAGGGGTCTGGAGAAGCTGCTCCAGGAGTTCTCTCGCCAAGGGCACACACTGTCCCAGGTGTGCAGAGAGAAGGCGGTGCTGGCGCAAGAGAATGCTGCCCTGGAAGCCCGACTGGCAGCCACAGAGCGGGACCTACGAGGCCTTTCAGAGCAGCTGGCAGAGGCCAGGTAAGGGCAGGGAGGAGACCCTGGGTGGGACATTATTGAAGGTCTGTAATTACAAAGGTGCTGGGCATGATGTCAGGATTTACAGCCTGCTGTGTGCTCTCCAGGTGGTTCTCACACAGAGTATAAAGGAGACACAAGCAAAGAGAAAAGGATACTGTCATCCGAATGTTTTTTTTTTCTGCCAGCTCAAGCACTCAAAGCTCTTTTTGGGCACCTGCTTGGGACCCCTTGCACATTCCTACACTTTGCACGAGTGCAAAGTAAGCCAACTTGGCAATGAATTGAACAGCAGGGAAACCGAGCAGATGTTTGCAGAAAACGGAAGTTTCCCTCTGGTTTTGCTTTCTCCTTGGGTGCAGCTGATAGTCGATTTTTCCATGACAAGCAGTTTGCCATGGGATTTTTGAAATTCAAGGCTCTTCCATATGATTGTTGTGAGGAGGGTGCTGACGCTTCAGGTGAAGCTGGAGGGTCATGCTGAAAATCTTGAGAGCCTTCAGAGCTCACTCTTGTGAAGTATAGTGCCGGAGCAAGATCGGCTTACAAACAGCAGCAGCAGCAGCAGCAGAAGGGAAAGGCCTTGTGACTTCTTGACATTGTCTGGGCATTCTTGATGAGCGCTGATTCTTGCCCACTTGTCCGCCCACCTGTGTAACCTGTCAAGGTCCCTTTGGCTGCTGCTTCTTCCTTTTTAAAGAGTGCCAAGATATTTGGGCACTGCTGGCTTAGTTAGCCAAAAATAAAGGTAGCGAGTGGTCTTGTTCATCAAATTCCAGTCATTTAAATGGCAGGAAACGGTCCCTACCCTGAGATAGTTCTTGTTCAGATAAAAACCTAGTTCTGCTTCACTACTCATGCTGCTGAAAGCCGGAGGCTTCACTATATCGTTTGGTGAATTCCCTTAGTCCCTTTTACTCAGAGAGTGCCTGGCAAACAAAGTACCGATCCGTACACAATGAATGGCATGAAACATTGACGAGTCAGCCAGGAGAGCACTGTTCTGTCCCCCTGCAGAGTGACTTGGAAGTGCTGATGAGCTCAGGGCTGTGAGCAGAGGCTGGGCTTTTGCTCCTTTGCAGATACATGGTGGGCACACCCACGTGTCAGGCAACAGCAATTTGAGCTTTGGCTGCTGAGATCAAGCTCAGCTGGGCTAGGTCATGAGGGAAGGCTGCCCAGTCACCTGGAGGGGCCTGCTTTACTATGTGAAGTGGTAAAATAGTCCTGCTGTCTCTGAGTTTCCATGCAAGGCATTTTCCATACTAAGGTGTAGGGCTCTTAAGGCACAGGTTACTGGAGAAACTATCCCTGTGTGCCAGGAACAATTGCTCTTCATCTTCACACCTTGTAGGTCAGAGAAGGAGAGCCTGCAAAGCAGCCTGCTGGAGGCTCAGCAGCACATATCGGAGCTGGAGATGGCCAGGAGCCGTGTGCAAGCCCAAGTGCGCACAGCCACGCAGGCCCAGGAGGCCATGCTCGGTGAGAGCCTCGTGCGCTTTGTTTCTGCTGATGGCCGGGCCTAGTGCAGTTGCTCCCAAGCCAGCTCAGTCCGCAAGGCTCCTGAGGAGTGAAGGAGCTGAGGGCAGGTCCCTCCTTGCCTGAAACTGAAAGGGCTTCACTTCAGCACATTCCTCTGCTTGTGGAGTCTCTGACTCTTGCCATGTGTCATGTTTGCAGAGGATGTGAGGGGCCTTCGTCGTGAGCTGCTGGCTCTAAGATCTCTCAGCCAGCAGCAAAGTGAACGCATGGCTCAACAGCTCTGCTGGGCAGAGGAGCAGTGCGGGAAGGCTCTAAGACTCTGGCAATCTGCTCAGCAAGTGGAAGAAAAAAAGCTCCTGCAAAAACTGGTAAGAAACAATACACACCTGAAGATTTCAGGCAACTTTGGAGGGCTGGCTTAGCAGAAGAGCAGCCTGAGTATGTGACATGGCCGCAAGCATCTGCTGTGGGCTATACCTTGCTGAGCCAGGCAGCAGGGGGCTTCAAGGGCTCATAGTCCAAGGTCTGTGAAGACCCAGAGGATAATGCTGGGATAGTATATGCAGCCACAGGTTCAGGATGGGCATAACCTGGAGGCTGGTGGACCCACCACCCAAAGCATGGCAGCGAAGGGGCAGGATCTTCCCCACAGCCTCGTGCCATGCAGCAGACGGCTGCTGAGCTTGCTGCCAACTGCAGTGCCAGCAACTGGGTTCCTTGCTTTCTGTCCTTCCATGGTGGATGGACAGTTGTCTTCCCTTTGAGCCTGAAGCAGATGCAACAGGCCCCATGTTGCTGGTGTTTCAGCTGGTGGCCTGCCTAGTGACTGGGTCATCGAGGTGCTGGCCTCCTCCTCTTCCTGCAGTCCATCTGCAGCTCTTCCTTGATCAAAGGGCAGAGGGACTTTGAGAACAGAGCCTCTGAGAAGAGGCAGAAATCCTGAGGAGAGAAGGGCCAGACAACAGGAAGCCAACAGAGCAGGGAAGAAAGGTGGCATCTCCTTCCTTCCACCTGCTGACACTCCCTCTAACTTTTGGGTTAGAACAGCATTGCTGGAGGGCACAAAGTCACTTCTAATGTGCACTTTTCAAGTGGGGAGGGGGGGGGTTGTTGGAGGGTTGAAGCTTCCATTTTTTTCTTTGGAGATCATTGCAGGGACTTCATCTGGAACTGTCTCTCCCCCTCATCAGGAGAGACAACTGGAACAACAGCATTTGGAGGCACTGGAGCAGCTGAAGGAACGGGCAAACTTCCTGGCTGAGGTACAGAGAGAGCAGGAGAAATGAAGCAGGAAATTGCCATCATGCAAGCTGAACAAGAAAAGATACCAAGCAGAGCCAGTCAAGAGGCACAGATTGTGGAAAGAGAGTTTGTGCGCTGTTTTGGACTCCTCTGCTCTCCCTATGGGCACTGCTTCTCTGGACACTGTCTGTCTGGATGGGATTGTCTCTTAGCTGACCCTTCATGAAAATGAGAATGAGAACAAAATGCTTTTGGAAAGCGTGAGCACATTAGTCTTGCTTGCCACACAAGTGGTGGGTGGGAAGTTTAAAGCTGTCTTCATTTGTGTGCAGGTCCTGCAGGAAGAGCAGCGTCAGAAGGCTGCTGTCCTAGACAGGGTGTACTGGCTGCAGAGAGAGCTAGACCAAAGGGAGCAGCTGAGGCAGGTGCTGAAGGAGGAGTGGGAGAATGGGCAGGTGAGCCTGACTAGCCAGCTAGCAGAGGGAAGGGCAGTGATGGGCCGTGAACTGGACATCTCAGGCAAGGGGAGGCAAGGACTACTGCAGGCACTGGGAGCACAGAGCCTGGCAGGTTCCAGCACTGAGCACCAGGAAGAAGAGCTAGGATGGAAGGGTTAGAGCTGGGTAGAGAAGCAGAAGCAAGTGCCTGAATAGAAGTGCTTTTGAGACTGGAAAAGAGGAAACCTGAGCATGATGGCAGGTGCCAGTAAGATTTCTCCTGATGGAATATCAAGGACAAGCTGCAGGCAGAACTGCAGGAAGCTCAGAGGAAGATGAAGGCAATGGAGAAGAGGCACCAAGAAGAAATGCAAAGGATGCACAAGGTCCTGCTGCAGTACAGGCTGGCTGACCAAAAGCAGGTGAGTGAAAGAGCAGGAGTCACTGCACTCATGCAACAAGTGGTCTCTGCCCTTGTTGCCTTTCACCTGCAGAGCAGCAGGTGGATGGGGAAATGTCTCTGAGCGCCATGCTCTGTGGTCTCCATGGCAGCTGGTCAGAAGGACACTTACTGGGCCACGGAATCTCAGTTGCTGCCCTGGGCAGCAGGGCTGGTGCCTTGGCCGGTGGGCCAGCAATCCTGTGCATGTATTTCTGCTGGTCTCTTAGAGCTTGCTTTGTTTTTTGAGGGGTTTGTTCAGGTGAGCATGGTGACCCACACAGATTCTGAACAAGTTGTCCCTGTCCATGGTGAATGCAGTCCGCAGAACGGGGTGAAATGTACAGTTGTTCTTTCCCTGTCACAGTCTCTCCTATGGCTGGCTGTGACAAGCTGTAGTCTCTGACTGCTCTTTGGGTTTGACTTGAGGAGGAAGAGTTGACAGCTCAGCTTGCAGCCTAACACCAGTGTTGTTCCTAACGGCTTGCCTTTGAAATGCTGTGTCTGGCGCAGCAGCAGCATCCTCTGAAGAAGCCTCCTGTCCGCAGCCTGAAAACCAGAGCATGAGCGGTTCGCCCCGCTCAAGCCAGGAGAGAGAGAAGCACTTCCTGAAGCTGCTGAGTACGTCCTGGCGATTTCTTGTGCAATCCAGCAGTGTATTATAGTGTGTGTGCCTCAGCATGAGCTGTAGCACGTTCCTCCTCACTCTGGTGTCAGACAGACATTTGCACTCCCTACAGAAGCCAGTGTTGTGCTTGGGGGCAGCCAGGGAGCACTCGGGGCGTTCCTTTTGCCTTTGAGGCAAAAGGTGGGAGTGGGTGGGCTTTGCCTGAGCTTCCCTGTGCAGTAAAGACAAAAGCTGGGATTGTGTCCCAAGCAGCAGTAGGCTGCAGCCTAGCCAATGACTCAGTGAAGGTGTGTGTGCTAGTCCAGCCAAACTGATGAGAACACTTGGCTTCCTAGATTCCCTTTAGACTCCTGACTGGTAACCAGTCATTGGAGACAAAATACTTCAGAGAAATTGCTTGGCTGTGCAGCTGGTTTAATGCTGGTGTTGTTTATATGACTGTTGGTCCTTCTGTTATTCCTTCTGTGGTTTGGTTTGATAAGAATTCTACATTTTGGTTAGCCTGACCTCCTTGAAGAGAACATCAGGTGACAGCACAAATAAGAGTGGAAGATGTCTTTTCAGTACCCCCTACAAGTTAAAAAGTTACATTCTTAGAACAATCTCAAGGTATCAGAGAGGAAGAACTGTTTTCAAAGTGCCCCTAAAGAAGAAAACCAGAACGCTTTTCTTACAATCCCTACTTGGTATTTTAGTTGTGTCCTTAGGAAGATGCATCAAAGAGACACATCTATGTGGCATGGTCAGATAAAACTGCCCTGCAAGCAATTCTCAGGAGGAAGCCTGCAGCTCCTCTGCTGCATGTTCCTCCACTTTGTCACTGCTAATGCCCAGCTGGTAAATATTCTTGGAACACTGAGCATTGGCTCAGTGTTCCAATCCCTGCACAGAGTCCTGCACTCTAGGAAAGTACACCAAGGCTTAGTGACTCTGCACTACAACTGAGTTGCTTCTTACAACTAGTAAGAGCTGCCAGTGCAGGGCTGTCAGAGAATAACCGGTCAGGTACAGAACAGAGCCCAGTTTACTCAGTGTCTGCCATCAGCTGCTGGGACAAAAGAGGGGTTGGATCGACTCCTCCAGGGGTCTGAATTCAAAGACAACCATGTTCTGGCTTGAGTTGGTCAGCTGTAGCAGCGGCGGGGGGGGGGGGGGGGGGGGGGGGGGGGGGTTTAGATGCTGGTTGCTGCTACCTATTTCCCAATAAGCATCTCCTGGAGAAAAGCCACTTGGGTAAACATTCAGGCAGGCAGTCAAGTCCACACACACCACACTCACCACAGCAAGCTCAGTGCACAGAGGCAGAGAGGCCTTTTATAAGGTCAGTTTCAGCGAGGTTTATTTGAGCACGCCCGAGGGGAACCAGAAGACAAAAGATAAGCCATGTCCTCTGCACAAGGTTTAAGTAGGGGCGGGTACGAGGGCGGTAGCAAGGGGGAGGGCAAAGGGAATGGGCTCTCAGGAAGAAGGGGCCGTCCACCAGGGGTATCACAACCAATGAGGAAACAGGGGAAGGAGAAACCAGGGAAAGTTGGGACCTATGGGGAAAGGAAGTGGGATGTATAGGTGTTATGCAAGAGTCCAAGAGGAAGACTTTTCTGTCTGCCCAGGTAGGGTGGAACTCTATTGTAAGTATTCCTCCCTTCATGGGAGGGCTCTGGGGATTTCCCTGAGGGACAAGCAATCAGAGGATTCCACAGTCAACAGCTTGTAACACAGCTGGCTGGGGCTCTGGCTTCTTCACAGTGGCTGTCAGTGGCCATTCGTGGGCTTTGCCCAGCTTTTTGTCATACCTGCCCTGCCACTGACAGTGGTGTGACTGCAGAGGCTGCAGCCTTCCTTAGCTGTGAGGTTTCAGCTGCCTTCACCTGGACTCGTGAGAGGATCAGCATCTCATTTGTGCAGGCGTCTGTGTCACGGCAGCGCCTGAGGAGCAGCGCTCTCCTTGTGGCCCGTCTGGGCTGTGCCCTCTGGGAAGATGGGAGCCGTGGGTGGTGTCCAAGGGGCCGAGTGCAGTGCTAGTGACAGCTGCTGCTAGTGACTGCTTCTGCTGCTAGTGACTGCTTCAGCCCAGGCTGAAGACAAGGCCTTGTAGCTCTTCACTACATGGGGAACGGGCAAAGTGGTCTTCAGAACTTAGCCTGCTCATAAATGAAAAGGGTTCTATTTCTTACAGCCATTGTTCTTGGATGTAGCACAGCATGAGCTGCTGTTCTCTAAAAATGTCAAGGCATTCTTTAGACAAACTGCTGAGAAGTAGAGAAAATCCCCTCCTCTCCTGGAATTCACTTTGCAATATTCTTTCTGATCCGAAAACAAGAGGATGTTGATAAAAATTCATCCCAGGTGTTAGGGTGCATTTAATCCTTGGAAGTATGAAACCTTTTGTTGAATCTCACAAGAGAGTGTTTCTTGCCAAGAAAATGAAGGGTCCAGAGTTTTCAGCCCTCCTTCCCATTTGTCATCCCATAGATGACCACCACTTGCCTTGGTGTCCATTCTTTTCTGGTCTCTGTCTGTTCTGATGGTTTTTCCATGGGCTTAGTTTCCCTTCAAGGCAACCCTCCAAAGGAGTGTGGGAGAATCAGACTCTGTGCAGGCCAGAGCTGCCTGTCTTGCTGGGGCTGCTGTTGTTGTTGTTGTTCTTGTTGATGTTACTGTTAGCCAAGCGACCAGAAATTGCTCAGAGCCCCAGAGAGTGGAGCTGGGTTTCAGCTGTCCTGGAAGTCAGGATCTCTGTTTTGAAGTTTGCTTCTTGCAATTTGTTTCTTTCACAGGATCTTTGATGACCTGTGAAATCTCCATTGGAGAATGCCCTGGAATTGGCCATTCGCCCACTGGCAACCCAACCATGCATGCTGTGAATGGTTTCCCTGGTTTCGAATGTGTCAGGCAGATACTTTCTAAATTTGCTGCCTGGGCTAATGCTTCCCAAACATTTTGTTTTGGCTGACTGACAGGTAGATTTGCTCTATTGCTTAAAGCAACAGATAAAAGCATGAGCATCATGAAGCTCATGACTTCACCCTTATAAAATTTCATTGTCATGCTCCCACTCAAAGCCACAAAGGAAAAAACCCCCCAAAGTTTTTATTCTTTTCGTTTTTCTTCCGAGTCGCTGCTCACAACTTGAGTTTCCTCCTCCGTCTGCGTACTCGTTTCTCTGCCTCTGGGATCTGTGCTCTCCTGCTCTCTTCCCCGAAATGGCTTCACGTGCCGCGCTGACACCCACTTCAGCCCTCGCCCTGTGGAAACACAAGCGAAACCCTTGCCCCAAGTGATTAGTTTGAAAGGACCCTCTATTTGTCCTGTCTCTGGGTTTCTGATCAAAACCAAAGGATTCTCCCTTAGTTTTGCCTGAGAGCTGTTTGAAAAATGCCTCACGATTGGCGGATTGGGTTCAGAAGACGAGCTGTTAAGAAAATTCAACACATACAATGCTTTGTTTAATTTCATGTGTGGTGTCGCCTCTGGCTCCCCTCTTTTCTGCCTATCTAAAAGGGATTTCAGGGTGTGATGTGTTCTTTCAATGATTGCCTGACCTGTGGGTGAATGTGGAATGCCAAATGTGTGTCTGACACCCCATTTTTTCAGGAATCTGTCAAGCACCCTGCCTGTATATGTTGGACCATTATCTGTTTTTATTTCTTGAGGCACACCTAATGATGCAAATGCTTGCAAAAAATGTCGACAAGCATGTTCTGCTGTTTCCCCTGCATGTGCTGAAGCAAAGACTGCCCCTGAGAATGTATCTACTGACACATGAACATTTTTGAGTCTCCCAAATGATGGATATTTTGTGACATCTGTTTGCCACAGCTGAAGACTTTGCAGTCCTCGTGGATTGACTGCTCCTGTTGAAGCAGGTGGTTGCACGAGTTGACAATCTGGACAAGCACTAATGATTTCCCTCGCCTGAGTTTTTGTGAGACGAAAGGATTCCATCAGCGCCTGTGCATTCTGATGAAAAAATGCATGACTCAGTCGTGCTTGCTCAAAAATGTCCGGAAGTGTTTGTGAAATGGGCATTGTCAATCTGTCTGCCTGAGCATTCCCTTCCGCTAGAAATCCTGGAAGTGTTGTGTGCGCTCTGATGTGAGTGATGAAATATTCTTCTTTCCTGCTTTCTAGCACTGTTTTCATGCTCACTAGATAGGAATATAAAACTTCATTGCTGACTTCTTTCAAGAGCGAACCTTCCAATCGCTTGACCACACCTGCAACGTATGCAGAGTCCGTGACCAAATTGAGCGGTTGTTGGAACAACTGAAATGCTCGGACAACAGCTGCCAACTCCACAATTTGCGGAGAGCCTTGAACCGTCTTCACGTTTGATTCCCATTCCCCTGTCGTTGAGTTCATCCACGTGATCACCGATTTGTGTGTCTTCCCTGAGCCATCAGTGAACACTGTGATCCCGTCCAGAGGTTCTTCACTTATTTTTGGCTTTGCTCTGTAGCATATTTGCGATTGCAACATTCTATGTTGTGGAAAATTGATTGTGCAAGCTCCTGGAAAAGCTAACAATGCAATTAACAAATCTTTTGATTTCTGCATCGCCCAATCAAAATAATCTTTTTTCAAAGGTAGATAAATTTTTGAAAATTCTCGTCCCGCCATTGTCAGCAATCTTGTTCTCCCCTTTATGATGATCTGTGCTGCCATCTCCAAATCTGTCAGAATTGTCTTTGAAGGCCTATACGGTAGGAAAATCCACTCTATGATTATTAAAGGATCTCTCTGAGATGCGTCCCATTGGAAGATCAAACCATGGAATTGTGCTTTCTTTCCCATCACTGCCAACTGGAAAGGCAACGATTCAACGAATCGATGTGCCTGTCTCTTCTGAATGGCATCTGTAACTTTCTCCAACTCCCTCTTCGCTTCCTTGGTGAGCGTCCTGGGAGATCGAATGTCTGCATCTCCTCTCAAGAGATCAAGCAACGCTGGAATGTCACTGTTTGTGATTCCCAAAATCGACCTCATCCAGTTGATTTCCCCTAGAAGTTGTTGTAAATCATGCAGATTGTTGACCCTTGTGCTGATTTCCATCTTTTGAGGCCTTATTGTTTTCTCTGAGATTTTCCACCCTAGATATTTCCAAGGCGCGACCTCCTGAATCTTCGAAACACTGATTTCCAGACCTGCCTTTTGCACTTCTGCAATGACACAGTCACGAGCTTTTTGCAGCTCTTGTTGTGTTGACGCCGCAATGAGCAAATCATCCATATAATGAATGATCCTCACCTTCGGGAACTTCTTCCGCGCTGGCGACAAAGCTCGTGCCACGTACCATTGGCAGATTGTCGGCGAGTTTTTCAGCCCCTGAGGAAGGACCACCCAATGGTACCGCTGCAGAGGCGTTTCCTTGTTGATACTTGGAACTGAAAAGGCAAGCCTCGGAGCATCATCCGGATGAAGTGGAATGCTGAAGAAACAGTCCTTGAGGTCAATGACTACAAGCAGCCAATCTCTGGGAATCATCGAAACAGATGGAAGACCCAGCTGAAGTGGTCCCATGTCTTCGAGGACTTCATTGATCTTCCTGAGATCGTGCAACAGCCTCCATTTGCCTGACAGCTTCTTCTTGATGACGAACACTGGAGAATTCCAAGGGCTGTTTGTCGGCTTGATGTGTCCTTTCTGCAACTGTTCCTGGACCAAGGTTTTCAATGCACTCAACTTTTTTCTCTCCAGGGGCCACTGATCCACCCAGACTGGATCATCTGTTTTCCAAGTCAACTTCAATGTGGAGAGTGCCGCAGTGACCCCTACTAAAAATCCACCTCGATCTTCGTGCCCCATTGTGCCAAGAGATCTCGTCCCCAAACTGTGATTGGCTTCTGCACAACGAAAGGACGAATGATCGCCGTCTTGTTTCCTGGTCCCGTGACAACGATGGCATTCTCACTCTGCAGACACAGAGAAACTCCCCCTATGCCTGAGAGCGATCCCAAGGGCGCAATCAAGCTCCAGTTGCGAGGCCAAAAGATGTAGGATATTACTGTGACATCTGCTCCTGTGTCGAGCATGCCTCTGACCTCTATTGTTCTGTCTCCACAAGTTAATTGGCATGTGAGCGTGGGTCGATCTCGACCTATGTGTTTTACCCATGTGGTATGTATTTCGACATGTTCCCTCAAAGGAAGCCCTTCTTCATCGAAGATTGACATGACTTCAATGGCGTGTGGTGGCAGAGCAAAAGCTCTTGCGATCTGAGTGTTCTCCGCCACGGTCAATGGTGGACGAAGTGCTTTTGCCAGAACTGTCAGTTCCGTATTTTTATCTGCGGAAACAACTGACGGATAAACAATAAGTCCAAGGATTCTGCTCCTGTCCTGTCCTATTATTAAGAAATCTTGTTTTTTGTATGAATCTCCGCGGATCCCTGTTGGAACCTCCGCATGACCTTCATCCAGAAAGCAAATTAATTTGGAAGTTGCCAGTGTGCACTGTGCCCCTGGTGGAAGGAGTTCTGGGTCGCTTGAGAATCGGCTGAGGATTTTGCTGAGGGCATCTGCTTGACGATCCCCGATGACTGTCCTGTTGGTAGTTGTGTCACCGCCATCACTTGTGTCGACGCGCGCTGACGGTTTGTGGGCGCGCTCCTTCTCCCGTTTCCCGGAAGCGGTAGAGGATTCCCTTCCACGTCTGTCTGGGAAAAACATTCTTTCACAGAGTGTCTTCCTCTTCCACACCGCGCACAAAGTGGCTTTGCAGGCTTTTGTGTCTGCACTTGTGTGTGTGCATGTGGACAATTCTTTTTCAAGTGTCCAAACGCCCCACATTTGTAGCATTGTCCTCTTGATGGAGTGCTCTTCTTCTGGATAGTTGCAAGAACTTTATTTATGTTTTCATTCTGTTGTTGGAGTACTTTTTCCAGCATCTTTTCAACCTTGTTCTGATCTTCTGACTGCCTCTCCGGATTTCTTCTTATCTGTTCTCCCCATTCTCCTCTCAGTTCATCCCTCACGATCGACGCAACGTGCTGAGGTGTTCCCACTCTGCTGCATGCCTCCACCATCTCTGCCAAGGATGGCCGTCCTGGCATTGCGCTGATGACCCGTTGACAATCCGGGTTGGCATTGCCGAAAGCTAGACTTTCCATGAGAGGTTGCTTCGCCTCATCAATCGTCACCTGTCGATCCACAGCTTGCGTGAGTCGATCTATGAAAGATGAGAATGGTTCTGTGGGACCTTGCCTGACGCATGAGAATGGGATGTCTGGAACTCCCGCCGGAGCAATCTGCAAGATTGCTTTGCGTGCTGCTTCTTTGATGTCATTCAACACCCGTCGTGGAAGCCGTGCTGCTTGCTCCACTGGATTGTCATCTGGAGGATCTCCTGCTAGCTGTGCTTCTGTGAGGTTTGCGTTTGGCCCACCTTGATAGCTGGCTCTCAACTCTGTGAGATATCTTCTCCATCTTCTGTCCCAGATAAGACTTTGTGTGTCAGTGAGAATCATCGACACAAGACATCGAATGTCGAATGGCGTGAAATCATACGTATTGAATGTCCCCTTCAGGAGCTGTTTGAAGTACTGCGAATTCAGACCATTGTTCTGAATGGCCTTTGATAAGTCTTTGATCACCTCGTGACCCAACCTTTCCCACCTTGGATTTTGGCCTTGTGCATCATACGTCACTGGCATTATTATGTCTCCTGATCCTCTGATCAAACCCTTTTCTTTTGATAATTCATTTCTAATTTCCTTCCAGTCTATTGGTTCTATTGGCTGTTCTTCTTCCTCCTCTTGAAACTCCATTGGCCATTGCCTGCACAGTGGAATCGTGGAGGCTCTTGGTGATCCTTCGCTCCATGTTCTTCGACTTGAGGTCTTTGGTCTTGCTCCTAAATCTGGAAATGAAACTTGAGGCTCTCTTGAACGTGTTCTTTTTGCTGCATCAAAAGACTGCAGGAGATTCTTTGCTGCTTCCGCTGCTGAAAGCATCCATGCTGGAATTCCCTCTCTTGCTGTAATGTGTATCATTTCTTCTTCTTGAGGCTGTGCTTCATCGGAGCTGTCTTCAACTTCATATGATCCTGAAGTTGATGGAATATTATCCTTTTGCTGTGTTGTTTTTGTTTTTGTTTTCTTTAATGTAGCTTTCTTTTTATAAATTGTTGGAAAAAATTGCTGCATTGTCGCAGTTTGGCCAGCAGGTGATGTGGTGGCGCTGTCGAGCAGTTCCGACGTGTCCTGCAATGTGGTCGTCCCTCCACGAGGTGGCGCTGTCGCCTGCCTGGACAACCTTGATGACGACACGAACTCCGTCACTTCCTGCTCGGCAGACTGCAACGCTCGCAGCCGTGTTTGAGACCGAGTTTGCATGGCTGTTAACTGAGCTGACATTGAGGGCTGAATACTTGAATGCTTTTGAGTGGAAGGGGTTTGAACCATAGGATTTGAAACTAAAGGCATCGGTCTCGGAGAGGGGGTGGAGCCCCGGGATGTCGAACCCCGAACGTGGCCCCTCCTTTTCGCCCCAGACGTCACAGAGGATCGGACCCGCCCCCGACCTCGCTCCGCCGGCACTTCCCGCGCATGCGTGCCTTCGGGGACGCCCCCTGCCTCCCCTGTACTGACGTCACTGTCTCCGTCCCGCTCCACCTCCGAAGTCTCCTCCCTATTGTCTGTTCCTGCCCCTCTCTCCTCCTCCTCTGACGCTGTATCCACACCCCCCGCCGAAGCGCGCAGCCCCCCCCCCGCGGGTGCCCCCCTTCGCGCTGCAATTCGAGCCGATCTCCTGGTCCAGATTTCCGGGTCTGACGTCACCACCGCGCGTCTCCTGCGTCCCTCCGTGGCAACTTGCTGGAGCTCTGCAGCTGCTCCGCCCTTGCTGCCCGTGTCTGACGCCGCCGCGCTGGTTTGAAAGTCCTCCCCGGCCGTCCTTTGAGTCTTGCTCGACCCGCGCATTTTTGACACCGCGCTAAATGGAGCCGCCGCTGCTTTCGGCGTTGTGCTCGCAAAAGCCGCACCAGAACCCGTGTCTCCCATCGCCTCCACGCCCCCCCCGCCGGCCGCCGCCGCTTCCGCGCCGCCGCGCATGCCGCGAGAGAGCGCATCCCCCCTCCCCGCTTGTTCCCTTTGAACCCCCCTCCCCGACTCCGCCACTTTTTCCACCTCCTCTCCCTCTGATTCCTCGATATCGCTAGGAGAAAACTTTATTTCATCAGGGAGTGGAATGGCATCATCTGTGTCTGAGTCAGAGGGTGAAGCCCCCACACTCTCTGGAGTTTCGGGGCGCTTTGGGGTTCCCTTGGGTTTTCGGGATGGTGGGACTGAAGGCAATGACATTTCTCCCGGTCCCCTTTTCTCGGGCACCTTTCCCCCCGGGCTAATTGAGATCAGAGCCAATCTCTGCTTGGAGCCTTGCTCTGGTCCCTCCGCCCTTTTGGGACCCGCAACAACTTGTTGCCTGGCTGACCCTCTCAACTGAGTCGAGGTCGCCTCTAACATGATTCTTGCTGAAGACAGCAATTTCAAGGCTGTCTTATCATCATTAGTGGCTAGAAAATATAGGTGTCTGTTAACTTCTTGCCAAAAGCCTACCTCAAATAACAACCTTGTTTCTGAGTACGGGTAATTACACCGCACCCACAGCAGTAATTCTCTAAGCTTTTTCTTTGGGATCCCCCTTGTGTGTGTGTCTGCCACGCCCTGTAGGTCGGACAGAATTTCTATTTGTTCCTGGGAAAGTGTACCCCCCATGTTCTTAATTCTTGACCTTCTCACCGAATTCCTGTCGTCAGAGCAGTCCGAAGGCTCCTGGTCTCTGGCCTGCAGGTCACAGGAGATGGATTCGGAGGCGCCTTTTCCGATTCCGATCCGGGCTGTCCTGCTACGAACTTTCTTCGGTGGAGGTGGAGTGCGGTGTTCTCTGCGGCCGCCGCTTCTGCAGATTCTGCTGGCTGCTTTCTGGCTGTTTTCCCAAGGAGTTATCAGTGCTCTCCTGGGAATGAGTCCAGTTCGGGAGCTGCCCACTCGGAGCTTCAAGGCTGCCCCTGTGCAAGAGGTGCACAACAGAGCTCACCGTGGCTCAGCGAGTGCTGCCGGATGCTGCTGGATCGCCGGTTGTTGCCAAGTAGCTCACTGGGTCGTCCGCCGGGTGCCCACCAGGTGCCCACTGGGTGCCCACCGGGTGCCCACCCAGGGACGCCAAATGTCGGGTTCGGCTGTCTGTCTCTGCCCCGACACGGGTAGTGTGGTTCTTGGGTGGCACGCGTTTTAAAGGATGAGTCTGGACTCTTCAGCTTTTCGGTCTTCAGGTTGTTTATTATTTCTTATCTACAAAATTTTCTGTCTGCTCAACAGAGGTCTGATCTGCAAGCAGTCACAGGCACTCTCTGACCACCCACGGGGCGGTCATGTCTTTTTATACTAATATCTACGTACACAATATTTACCTTTATTTCCCAATGCTTTTCACCCATGTTGGCAAGTGCACCTTCACCATAAACCAATCCCCAAATGCCAACATCACCACAGGAGATGGAGGACAAGAAGAAGGAAGAAGAAGGACAAGACACGCCCTGATCTCTCCATCTGGTCTCCATAACCCCCCTGTACCCAAAAACCTTAAAATCTATATTTCACTTTCTAAATGTGTCTATTTTACACCTTTTACTCTAAAGTGATTCTCTTGTCCTCAAACTCTTGTTATTTCTGTGGATGGATCAAAATCAAGCCACCAGACACTCTTGGCAACATTCCAGGATTTTCGAGACCCCCAAGGGTTCTCCTGGCATCTCTGAACATCAGGAATGATGTGCTGAGATCCCACACCACAGGACAAGCGGTAAGTGCCCACGCGGATTTTGCAGCTCTTGAGTGCTTTCCCTTGGGATGTGATCTGTGGCCAGAGCTTTGGGCCGCCTATCTTTGCTGCAAAGGCTGTCCCGCAGAAGCAGCCTGTCTAGAGGCAGGCTGCAAAATGCATTTTGGACAGACTTTGTCCTTCCTACCCACCTGAATGAATGCAAGGATGGCAGTGGTGTCCTTCAGAGAAGGACATCCTAGCTTGGACTTACTGGATGAATCTGCATAGATTAGCTGATGGCAAGAGCATTCATTCCGGCCCAATTCCTCTTAAGGTTCAGACAGATATTTTGTTTTCCATCATGTGGTTTAGTTGGAAAATATCATGCAAGACCTAAAGAAGGAGAGATCTTGTGTGGAGCACAGTTTTGCCTTTCAGTCCTAGGGAATCTAGTTCACATACATGCACACACACAGAGATCAATATGAAGGAGTTGTTGAAGAGCCTTAAATAGTACAACCTTGTGTTGATCCTGTGTAGGTGACATTCCACTAGAGAGATGCTGTCTGTACCACACAGACATGGCAGTGTCTTGGAGAGTCCTGCTGCTCTTTGGGGCTAAAAGTTCAGAGTCCTGAATTCAGCTTTTTGGCTCTCAGCACATACATTCCATCTTCCTTAATAGTAAGGAATTAGATAACGAAGTTCCTTATCCACCTGCAGTGCTGGGCTCAGGAACTGCACTTGGAGGGAGGGGAGGTCTAGGAGGCGTCCAAAAGGCCTAAGCCATTAGGTGCTTTTAACCTGGGGCGCATCCACAGTGTACCACAGAAAGGGCTATTAATTTATAAACCCACTAAATAATTACAAGTCTAAGCCATGTGCAAGATTGTTCTTCGGAGTTGCGAGACCCAAACTGAAGAAGTTAGGGTGTGCTAGGATTGTAACTTTACTTTGAGTCGCTTTGGAGTTCTTTTTTGGACAGCGTTTTCCCTGTCACATATGTGTGTGTTCACTCTGGCACACAATGGAAATGGCAGCCGTCTCTGAAAGGCTGGTCAAAGCCCCTAGAAATGCTAACGTATTGCCAGTGATTTCAATTTGTCTTCACAGGAGCAAAATTATTTTTGGCTTCAAAACATGTGTAAGCGATAATAGTAGTGCTAAACAAAGTCTATTTGAGAAGTCTGTGGGTGCAGAGAGTGCTGTTAGCACTTTGTGGTTGATGGTTTAGAGTCCCTTTTGACCGAGGTGACAAGGCACCCAGGCCCGTGAGTTCACAGAGAAAGAGGCTCTGGTGATGTCTGTCCCTCACTGCTTTCAACGTCATCGTAGGTGGCCGTAAAGCAACTTAATCTCCAGCACCAGGGTTGTGAGGAAGTGGTAAAGGAAATCCTGGTCATGCGGGAACTTAGGAACCCCAACATTGTCACCTACTTTGAAAGGTAAGTAGTTCTGACAGAAAATGGATCTTTCAATTAACATCAATCCACTCCTGTATGAGGCATGGCAGGAGATTGCATTTTGTCCCCATCAGTGGTTCGTGGCATAAACAGCTTGAAGATTGATCTCAGAAACCTGGCTCTCTTTCTAAGCCAGCAGCCTGTATGTTCACTGGCTGCATGTTTTGCTGGTTTGGGGCGTGGTTTTTTCCAAGGGTTGGAGGAGAAGTGCTGAGAAAGCATCCCAGAGATGATTTCCCTTGCACCATTCCCACTATTTTTCATTGCCTTGCATGCCAAAAGACTAGGCTAGGAGGCACATAATTTGCCAGGTTTGAAATTGTTTTTCCTGTTTGTACTTTCCTTTCTGCAAAGTTTCCCAAAGGGTGTTGGCAGTGCTGGACACCCACATGCCCTGAGTGAAAGCTGTGAAAACTGTGTCTCCTTGCTGCTGGAGTTAATGGTGCAGTTTGTGTATGAAGATGATGAAGCAGCTGCTGGGATGCGTCTGCTTCCAGATTGATCTTTGCCCTCACCAAACTGCCTTTTTCCCCTTCTTGCCACCTAAGCCATCTCGTTTTCCACGGGTGTGCCTTCCTCATTGAGGCAGCACAGATGACGGGGCACTGGATAGCCTGGGTGGAGTGTGTCTTCATTTGATTCCATCTTCATTTCCCAGTGACCTGGAAACAAAACTCAGCTGCAGTCTTTTCTTCCATACGGCAATTTAGCTGTGCACATTCAGCTCCACGCTGTTGCTTTCATCTTGCAGCTACCTTGTCAATGAGGCTGTCCTGCTGGTGTTGGAATATATGGATGGAGGCTCCTTAGCTGATGTAGTCAGCCTAAGAAGAATGGCTGTAGGACACATGGCAACAGTGTGTCGGGAGGTAAGGTGTCCTGCTTGTGCTTGGGATGGCTTGGACGGGCTCGTAGTTCGAAAGAGATGCTAAGTGAGCGATTCCATGTTCAGAGCATTCGTTCTGTGTTGCTCTCATGCTTCAGAGAAGAAGGGGCATCTGCACTGAACTGCCTGCCAGTGTCCCTGCCCTTACTGTAGTCTGTTCTTTACTCTGAGTTACCGTTGTTGAACTCCCTGTCTCTTTTTCATTTTTATTTTCTGTTCTGCCCTTTTCCTCTCCAAGCCTTTGCCCCAAACCTTTCTGCATTGCCTTCTTTGCCCGTAAGTGCAAAGGTGCTGGTGTGCGAGTTTTCAACCAGCGGCAAAGGCAAAGAGAGACTCACCTGTCACAGGTCTCCACTTCAAAGGATGGCATAGCACCCAGCATGGTGCTTGCCGCTGAAAACTGACCAATGAGCTGCTTCCAGGTTCTGTCGAGGCAGACGTATAACCCTTGTCCTGCAGTCTCCCACCTGTCGGTGATCCCCTTGGTACCCAGGGCAGGGACTTTTTCTCTTTTGGCAAACCCTTGTTTGTCCTCCAGACAGGGAGAGAGCATCCGCTGCAGCAGCGGTCATTCTGACTGCCTTTGCAGGGGACAGTCTCCAGCAACGACTGACATTTCCCCGTCAATAGCTAATACACCTCCTTTGGAAAGATCCTGCTCTCCGAGTCTTGCAGCAGCAAGCTCTTCCTCTTTCCTGCACTCGCTGCTCCTTTGAGATCTGTGAACCTTCAGGAGCAGCCTCCATTTGCGTCTGATGCAATCAGATCAGGCTGACTTTTGGCTTCCTGTTTCTTTTTTCTCTCGCAGTGCCTGCAAGGCTTGGCTTTCCTTCATGCCAACCAGGTGATCCACAGAGACATCAAAAGTGACAACATCCTTCTGGGCCGGGATGGCTCCGTCAAGTTGGGTGGGTATTCCTGGTCAGGCGCAGCGCTCCGGGGAGGCGGTGTGGGGCTGCTTGGGAGTGGCTGCCGGGTGCCCAGCAGTGGCGCTGGTGAGAGTGCAGGGAGCACTCTGCAAGCCCAGGGCGCAGCTGGAGGGTGCCGGGTGGTCTAGAGGGCAACAAGGTGCCAAGAGTAACTCTGGTTTCTGTGTGTGTTCCTTCCAAAAGGAGAGAGTTACAATGTAAACATCAGGGGAATGAGGAAAAGCCATGGTGGGAGGGTTGTTAAGTGGACAATTGCCCATGTCCTTGGCTGCAGCCCTGAGGAAAGAGAGCCCAGCTGCTTTTCCAGCATGATTCAGCACTGCATTCTGGGACTTAGAGTGAAGAACCCTTTTCCTTGGTCTCCTACTTGAAGCAGTGTTTGTTTTTCTCCTCAGCTGATTTTGGCCTCTGTGCTCTGCTCAGCCCTGAGCAGAGTAAACGGAGGTCGATGGACGGCACCACCTGCTGGATGGCACCCGAGGTGGTGAGAGGAGAGCCCTACGGCCCCAAAGTGGACACCTGGTCCCTTGGCATCGTGGGAATTGAAATGGCCAAAGGAGAGGCTCCTTATCTTCGGGAAACCAGTGACAGGGTAAGGTGCAAATACGCTCAGTTAGCTGTGTCCTTCTGGTCCCTGTCTATTAGACAAAATCCCATTCCCACAGCTTGAAGTGCTTCCAGCAAGGCCCTGGGACTCACATCAGCTGTCAAGGCTAGACCTGGTGCAGCTTGGAATAGCTGGGGCTGCACTGGCACCTTTCTTCCTTTGGGAGAGAAGGCTCATGTCTAACCGTCTGCTAAGGCAAGAAATTGCCACTGTAGACTGCAGCTTAAAAGATGGGGTCTAGGTGAGCACTGAAGGCTATGGAAGAATCACGTAGAGTCTCCTGTTTCCTTTCACTTCAGGCTAACTACCTGATAGGCAAGCAAGGGGTACCAAATCTGCACCAGCTCAGGCTACCCCGTGGCTTGTGTGAATTTCTGGGCTGCTGCCTGCAGATGGATGTGGACAGGCGAGGCTCTGCCAAGGAACTTCTGCAGGTACAAGGCAAAGGGGCTGCAGGCCAAACAGCTGTTCTCTGTCAGGGTTTGCTCCTCGGCCAAACTCCAGGCAATCAGATGGGCCCCCACATAGTAATCTCTGCTCTGCATGCTTTTCAAATGGAAACCAAGTAGGATCCAAGACTGCTTGAGGTTAGAATGGATCTGTGAATGTCATCTACTCCAAAGCCACGGCCCCTGGCAAGGACATCTTCAAGTAGATCAGATTGCTCAGAGTGCCATCCAACCTTGAATGTTGCCAGGCTTGGGGCTTCTCCCAGCTCTCTTGGCAGGCTGGGCCAGTGTTCCAGCATTCTCCTCATAAACAGCTTCTTCCTTAGAGCCAATGTGAATTGAGTGTCTTTTAGCTTCAAACCGTTGCCCCTTGTCCTCTTGCAATTGGCCCTGCTAAAAGAGATGTCCCCATCTTTCTTGGAAGGCCCTACAGCTATGGAAAGGTCTCCATGGGGCTTCCTCTTCTAAACAAGCTAAACAAGGCTAAACAAGCACAACTCTCACTGCTGTTCCTTAGAGGAGAATTCCCACCTTCTGGTAATTTCTGTGGCCCTCTTTTGCTCTCGGCTGGTGTATTCAGGTTTACCTGGTAGCAAAGGAACCGAAGTATTGCAATGCCAGGGACGGGGTTTTAGGAACACAATGAAAACAATCCCTGCCAAGCGGTTTTAGATTGGTCTGTGGGAAGGCGGGGGCTGTGGGGGAGCTCACTGGGAGCATCTGAGGGCACCCAGCTTGTCCCTCCTGTCGCACTCTTAGAGGTTTCTGCCAGGCAAACGGGGACAGCTGTGCAGGATTTGTGCCAGCCCCATGTGCTGCCTGGCCCGGTCAAGTAGATGAGAATCGCTGTGGCTTTGCTGCCAGGTCTTGTGGCAGACAAGGAGCTGCTGACCGGGCCACTTCCTTGGCTGTGCCTGCTGTGAAGGAAGATGCCAGCCGGCACAGGATAGGGGGTGCATGCCGAGGCAGACGCTGCTCTTCCTGCAAGCCAGAGCTGAGCACATCTGTGCCCTGCTGCTTGTGTCCTTGCTCCTGGCTTGCTGCTGAAAACCTGCATGTCCAGCGGTTCTGAGAACAACATGTGGGATCAATAATTTTCAGAGCTCTTGGGAGTCTCTTGAGGAATGCCTTATGCCCCAGATCTCTCTTGGTCACTCAAATAGGCCATGTCTATAGCAAATAGGATCTTGAGTAGGTCTGTTGACTTTCCTAAAAAGAAAAAACCTTTGGACAGCAAGCAGCAATCCCACAGTGATATCAGGACCAAAATCCCAGCAAGTGACGCCACCTTGAGGAATGGACTAGTGCAGTTCTGGGCCATGTTTCCTGCAATAGCAGCATCCTGGACGTGAAGGCAGATGTGCTGCTGGTGCCCTCAGTCCGATGTCTGTGTATTTCTGGGCACTAGAGGAATCCAGCCTGACCCTGTTAGGAACTCAGTTTGGAAAAGAATGGCTCCTTTTTCCTTTGTCTCTCTTAATTTGGTTTGTTTTGTTTCTTTTTCCCTTTGGGCAGCATCCATTTCTCCAATCAGCGGAGCCTCTCTTAAGCCTCTTCTGACAGGCTGATTGCTGTCATTCCTGCAGCAAGGAAATGCAGGAAGCAAAGGAGATGACAAGGACAACTTCAGCACTTGGAGAACAGAGCCTCTGAGAGCAGGTAGAAATCCTGAGGAGAGAGGGGCCAGGAAACAGGCAGCCATCAGAGCAGGAAAGCATGGTGGCATCTCCTTTTCTCCCAGCTGCTGACACTCCCTCTAACTTTTGGATTAGAACAGCATTGCTGGAGGGCACAAAGTCACTACTGATATGCACTTTTCAGTTGGGGGGTGGTGTGAGGCATGAAGCTTCCACTGATTCTTGGGGGAGATGGCTGGGACTTCATGTGGAAGTGTCTTTCTCCCCTCACCAGGAGCTGGAAGGGCAGCGTTTGGCGGCACAGCAGCTGCTGGCACAAGGGGCAAACCTCCTGGCAGAGGTACAGAAGGAGCAGGAGAAAAGGCTGCTTGAGATGAAGCAAGAAGTTGCCACCATGCAAGCTGAACAAGAAGAGGTGCGAAGCAGAGCCAGTCAAAAGGCAAAGGCTGTGAAAAGAGAGCTTGTGTGTTGTTTTGGACTGCTCTGCGCTCCTTATGGGCACTGTTTCTCTGGACACTGTCTGTCTGGGTGGCATTGTCCCTTGGTAAACAGTGCTGGTGCCAAGAGGGCAAGGACCGGTCAGGTGAGAGGCTACCAGAGCGCAGGTTTGAGTTAGGCAGCAATGGCGTTGCAGGGCCAGAGAATGGGAAAGCCAGAGCTTTGTCTCAGAAGGTGGGAGGTCCCACAGGAAGCCCCCTGCAGAGCCAGGCTAGAGCTGTGGGAGTGGGCTGCCAGTCAGGCTGCTGAGGAGGTGCCTGAAGCTGCTGAGTACGTCCTGTGCATCCTTTGTCTGATCGAGCAGTGTACTGTGTGGGTGCCTCAGCATGAACTGTAGCACATGTTCCTCCTCACTTGGTGCTGGACAGACATTTGGACTCCCTACAGAAGCCATTGTGGTGCTTGGAAGCTGGCAGGGAGCACTCGGGGCGTTGCTTTTGCCATTGAGGCAAAAGGTGGGAGTGGGTGGGCTTTGCCTGAGCTTCCCTGTGCAGTAAAGACAAAAGCTGGGATTGTGTCCCAAGCAGCAGAAGGCTGCAACCTAGCCAATGACTCAGTGAAGGTGTGTGTGCTAGTCCAGCCAAACTGATGAGAACACTTGGCTTCCTAGATTCCCTTAGACTCCTGACTGGTAACCAGTCATTGGAGACAAAATACTTCAGAGAAATTGCTTGGCTGTGGGGCTGGTTTAATGCTGGTGTTGTCTCTATGACTGTTTGTACTTCTGTTATTCCCTCTGCAGGCTGCATGGGCCCCGCCATCTAAATCCCCACGTGTTGTGGTTTGTTTCTAGAATGTTCTGCTTCCCCCATGTTATGGTGTTAATGGTTCTGCCTTTGTTCCCCTCCCTTCCACAGTTACTTGTCAATCTCCCAACCCCTGGGAGATTGGGAATGGGATGGTGAAACGTGCAGGCTAGCTGGCCAGCCCGCCTTCAGCCAAAGGGATGTTGCCGTGCAGGACTTCCACTCCGCAGGAGGAAGAGGCAACTCTCTAGTTAGTGGCAAATTTGGGTTTTTTGAGCCCCCGGAGGGACCAAGTGCACCCAAGGGATCCAGGAATAAGAGAGCCTCGAGGGTGGGGAAACACTGGCTTTTAAAGGGAGTGGGAGGTAGGGGTGGTAACAACACACGAAGAAATCAGAGTCTGGGGAAGGGTGATACATAGGTGACAGACATAAAGGGACAAACTGAGGGAGGGGCCCTCAGTTTGTAACTGAGGGAGGGGCCCCGGCCCCTGAACCAATCACCTGACGCCCTGGCTAGAAGGTTCTAGAGATAGAGGCAGGAGTGCCAGGTGACTGGCAGGCAGCCGGGGGTGGGGAATTAAAATGATACATCGGTAACTGGGGCAACCGGGGAGGGGCTTGGGAGATTGACAAGTAACTGTGGAAAAAGGCAGAACCATTAACACCATAACATGGGGGAGAGAGAACATTCTAGAAACAAACCACAACACCCACTCTAAGAGCTTTTCAAATGAAAACGAAGGAAACGTGCAGCGAAGCAATGGAGGAAGCGGAAGAGATGATCAGGACCACTTCAGGATTACTTTCTGCAATGGCAGCTTGGAGCTGGACTCACAATAATAGTCCTACACACCCTCAAGCCTGTTGGAAGATTCCCTTCCTTGTCAGCCAGGGAATAAGGCTCTACATTCACTTCTGAATTGGCCATTCTTTCTTAAAGATGGAAAGTCCTTCCTAAGGGCATTCTGGTGTGGTTTGGAATTGGGAACAGTCTCCGTTCCTTTATCAGCTCCAACCTACCCTGCCTTTGGAATGCTGCCCATTGGCCAGTTTTTGCCCAGCCGAGGACTTTGGGATGAGGAAGAATATGCAAATGCATTTCCAGCCAAAAGCCAGTGAAGAGCAGGGCAGCCTGTGAGAGACAGTCTGAAGTTCCCCTCATTTGCCTCATGACTGTCTCAAGGACCGACTTTGGGACCCTGAGGAGCCTGATTGGAATCCTGGTCTGCGGTGCTGGATAAAGGCCAGAAATCCTGAGGCCCCTGAGCAGAGTTCTGGCCTGCCAAGCAATTGTTCACAGCTGTGTCTACAGTGACTGCTTCCAGCAGGGCCTGCCAGGGGGCGAGGCGCCCCATGTGCTTGCACCTGCTTGGCGACAATAGCCCAGGAATTTTCCCACCTCTTGGCCCGGTTGGACTTTTCTGGGGTAACCTTTGGTGGTCCAAAGAAGACCCCTCATCTGCTTTTCAACCACCGTGACAGACAGACTGAGATGGAAGAAGCCTCTCTCTCAAGGACTGAGACATGAGAAGCTCCCCCCTCCCAAGGACTGAGACTGAAAGCCCCAACACGGGGGAGCTGTGTGGGGGAGCCGACCTGACCACAGCAAGATATTTGCCTGCAAGTGTGGCCATTGGACCAAGAAGACATTGGTCCTCGCCTACTGCTGAGAACATGGACTACCTGTTACATCTATTCTTTATTGGATCTTTGTCCCCCTCAGCGGTTTCAATAGACTTTCTTCCAGATCTGTTTTCCCCCCCCTCAGCAATGGACTATAACAGAATCTTGAGTTAACCAGAACCTTTGAGAGCTTCCCAACATGACTTGGTGAACTCCATCAGCTGGATTACAAGGACTTTGTCTTTCTACGTTTGCTAGCTATATCCCCTCGCTCTCTCTCTCTCTCTCCTCTTTTGTCTTTTTCCTCTCCCTTAATCCCTCTATGGCATTTGCTGTGCTCATTCAATAAAGGTGCATTTGTTTGGATTAATACTGAAATCCCCACTGTGTTGTGTTTTGCACTCTGAGATCAGGAAAACGAACCATCACAGCTCCCTGCTCGCGTGAGCGGATCATGACACAGCCAGAACATCCTGTGCAGATCCAGGCTTTCAGCTGTGCCCATGGATGCTTTTGGTTCCTGCTCGGTGTAGCCGGCACGTCTCCCCTGTGACTGCTCCCGCCTCCCAGGTGGCCGTGGCTAATAGGTATGAGGCTCTGAGAGTGCACCGAAGAAGGCAGGCACGTCTGCTGGCAGTGCAGGAGAGCAGAGAGAAAGTGCCTGGCAGGACCCTGGCCAGCACCCGCTGTACCTGCTCTTTGTCAACAGTACAGGACTGGTGGGTGATGCCGCACTTGAGGTTGTCTGGGGCTCAGCAATGATGGAAAGTCTGTGTGCTTGAGTGGCTTTGTCCCTCTCACTGTGCCTTCTGTTGTCCCTGTGCTCCGCGATGTCTGCCCAGGGCTGTGTAGCTGCGTGGCACAGCTTAAGTGCAGGAGAGCCTCATTTGTTTGCCTTTTGAGATGGCTGCTTGTCATCGATGGAGAGAGACAGGAAGACTGACTCGGTGATCAGAATCCGATTTTCTTGTGGGATACAAGCATTTATATACTATTTTAGGGAGACTAGTACTGTGTACTACAATGATTAGGTTGAAGTCACTTACACGAACTTATGCATATAACAGCATCTCTTGCTTGCATTGTTTAATAGGATTTTCTTTTTCTGGTAAACCTGTCTAATTAAATCTTCTTGCTATCTAGATCTAATTTTCAAAGTTCCGTTTGCTTTTGCCAAGGCATTTTATCTATCAATTCTCTTATCCTAATAAGGTCCAAAGTACTCTCTGTCTTGTGCACCCCAATATATCTCCCCCTTCTGTGTCAACCAAAACCACTCCTTTAATGGTCTTATTAATTAATCTCTGCACACATTGAAGCAAGCAAGGTATCATGATTAATATAATTATTATCAAAATTACCACATACATACCCATCCTAAAAAGAATCTTTTAGTTAAAAACTCCAGCCACTAAAATCTCAGGCTTGATCTTTATAAACTAAAAACATTCCTGCTGGCAGCTGCATTACTGGATTTAGAAAGTCTGCCAGAAGTGTAATTGTACTGAAAGTTTAATTCTTATAGATAGGGTGATAGGGAGAAGCATTTTTAGACTGATTCCTTCCCATGTATTTAAAATGAACACAAAAATCCAATTTCACAGAACCCAGGAATTCTAATCCTTGGGGTTCCACCAATGGTGGTTCATGAGGTTAAGGGATCCAATTTGATGTGATTTGATCTGCTTTCAAAAAAAAAAAAAATAGTGTAAAGTTCTGGAGGAGCTATATTCCCCCCTGGTTTTTTTTGCTTTTTAATAACATGTGTGTTTCTCATGATGAACATAAGAAGGTAACATCAAAGCAAAACAGTATGTAACATAACGATAAACTTTTACTAAGTAAAAATTAATCAGATAATAGATACAATTATAGCACATGAGAAATAGAATGGTGTTTTAAAACAATACATGATCAATTTCTTGAATATTGTACCATTACTTAGAGTCTGTAGTAATCGGCAAGCTTTATTTTTTTAAAGTGAGGGCTTGAAAAATCATTCTCGGGTAAGATTTCTAAGTTCATCTTAAACGGAGGTTTAGCTGTTCTAGGTCTAAATTTGGTAAGCCAAAATGACTTGAATATAATTTTCGTGCAGAAAATTTTCTCTACTAGTTAAAGCTAGGACTTGGCTAGGGTCACGGCTTTTAACCGGAAGAGTCTTTTTAATATATTTTAGAAACCTCTTAGTAGTTAGAAAAATAATAGATGTCTTATAAATAGTTCTAGAACAATAAGTGAAGGTTTGAAAAGTAGCTGGTTTTCTCATTTATCGTTAGTTAAATAGTTAGTTAATGGTACCATAGACAAATAGCAAATGAAAAAAGGAATGTTGGTTATAAAAAGACAGCAAATTCACATCACAAAATCAACACCATAATCAGGGTTACCTAATATATCAGTAAAAATGGTCTTAAGAAATTGAGGTTCTATTTCCCTAGACATATATGACATTAAAGCAAAAAAGTAAAAGAAGGCAATAAATAACTCATAACTAATTACAGTCCTAATATGGAATTATTTCTCATTCTTCAGTATTACTTATAAAAAATAAAATAGCAAAAACTGTTCTTATTTCTAGAGCAAAATATCTTATCTTGTAATTTAAAGGAGCAAATTTTGACAAAAATTCATTCAGACTTTATGTCCTTCACTTGTTATAGCAAAGGAATTATGTCTTATAACTCAAACAGGTATACTTCAACAAAACTTAAAATCAACTTCACTAAAACTTAACCTTAATAAAGTATCTCTAAAAGAACTTAAAGTTAACATTGCTGAGACTAAACAAAACTCAATCTTAACAAGAATTAACTTATTTAAACTCTATTATTACAAAAATGTTACTGAAAATTTGTCATATAACGGTTAAACATCAAAGTAAACAACATGCAAGTAAACAACTGTACTGAAATCTTTACAATAAAATTACCTTGTTAGAACTATGGAGTAAAAAGCAAGCACCTAAAAAAGCCGACAGTGGAATTAAATCTCAAAAAATTACTACAGATAAAGTTCAAGATTTGTCTTGAATGTGAGCTAAAGAATCTTGAATTTATGACTTATCTAATTACTCTCAGTGAACCATGCAGTTTTGCTATGTTATTAATAGGTAAAAAGACACCACCTCTATACCAACACTAGAATTGTTCTAGTAACAACCCTGTTAAAAATCACAGATCACAAGTTAGAAGGTAAATCTCAACACTGGCTGGTGCCAGGCAGGTGGGGCTGCACCCCCTGCAGCAGCTTTTAAAGACTGCTTGTAGGATTGATGTAAGTTTGGCTTCGTAAGAGTAATGGCAGATAAACATTGAAGGCTAAACTAAAAGAGATTTAGTTCTATTGTTCTGAGCAGAAAAAGCTGCCCATTTTTTTTAAAGGTTGCAGAGTTCTCAAGTTAAAGCAATTGCTGCCAAGTGTGAGTTGTAGCTATTTCTTGTTAATAATTGCATGTTGTAATCTCCTGTTAACAGTTTCCTTTTTAATAGTGCCTCGAGCCAGCCCGCCGCTGCCCCGGCGGGGGCCCCACCTTTCGGCGTGGGCCCGCCCGTGCCGGGGGTGACCCCGGGGAGCGGGGGGGCGCTCCCGCCTCGGCGCGGGTCGCGGTCGTGCCGGGGGTACCGGCCCGGGTCGCCGTGTCCCGCGGGAGCAGCTGCTGGACGGCTCCCTTAGCCGAGCGTCGCCCTGCTGCTCCCTGGAAGAGGGCACCCAGACGCTGGAGGGGAAGGGACATCGAGTCGGCATGCAAATGACCTCATTTCCTGCATGCAACGGGATGGACCCCTCACGAAACAAAGCCAAAAACCCCTAAAACAACGAGCCAACACAAAATTGATGAATCAAAGTGATGACTAGACGTGAGGATAGAATCCAGTGTCCACCAAGGCCTTTTTACCCATCACCCTAATCTCAAAGATGTCAGCTACACACAAGACCTCAAATGTTGAAGTAAAAAGCAGCAGATTTCCTTATGTTGTCTTGAGGATGGAACTTCTAGCTCTTGTCTGCGGATCAGTGGACGAAGTTGCACTCTTCCTCCTTTTGTGAGTCGCTCCTGGGAACACTAGTGTTATGAGCATGGACCCACCCAGAGGTTCTCCCCACCAGAGCTGATCAGTTTTAATAAAGGCATCAAGGAGGAGGAAGGTCCCCTGCCTGTGTTTATTTCAATACAGTACTAAACACTGTACCAAAAAATGATTAACAAATACATTGTTAAAAAAAAGGCAAGTAACTGGAAAACTGACCAGGGCTAGGTGTCCTTCAGGGCTTTAGATCTGTACGAACTGTGGCTTTTGATAGCTGGGCTGCTCCTTCCAATACTTGAAAGTGCCTGGGGCACTTCAGCTGGGGACCATTGTGGGGGTGTCGAGTGTCCCAAATGACTCGTGTACAAAATTTAAATGCATCAAAATTCTCCACTCTGTTAAAAAATATTTCCCCCACAAAACCAGGGACACAGACATCACAAAAAGTTTAACTGTGGCAATCAGGCCCTGTTATTTGCACCAAGTGTTGGTTTTCCAGGCTTTCGCTCCTTCCATCCACGCCGGAGAGTCCCCGAGTCGTTAATCGCCGCTCATTGGGCTATTGGCTGCTTCAGATAACAGTCACACCGGCTCCTGTATCAATGAGTCCTGTTAGGAGTGTCTCTGCCTTTCAGAGTCCCATTGCATTGGCATGTTGGACGCTCAGAGGTAATATTTTGTGTCCATAAAATCTGTGGCACCCCTGTGGAACTGAACCCCCCCTCCCTTTATTCATCTATCAGGGGTGCAGGCAGGGGTGCTGCAGGAAAGGCTATAAGTTGAGCTATATTGCTCCCGGCCGGGACTACACAGGGCGGATGGGGGGTCCAAGCCATGATCTTTATTTCCCCAAGGGAATCAGAGTCTATAGCTCCAGGGAGAACAAACAACCCTGTTATCCAGGTGGAAGATCTGCCTATAATCAAAGCATGCATATTCTGTCCTGGCGGTCCGAAAACTCCTGTGGGAAGCAAATGGACAGATGAATCAAGCAATGTTACTGTGTCGGAGGTTGCCAGGTCCATTCCTGCGCTGCCTGGGGTGGCTGGTTGTAAGTCAGCGACAATTGCTCGGCGGGCGAGGGCAGGGCCGATTGGAAGTTCATGGTTGCTCCCAGCTGCTGCGTCGGCTGCGGAATTTGCATCCTCGTGCATCGCCGTCCCGTGCTGCGAGAGAAGTTTCCCTGCAAAGGCTGGCCATTGTGGTGGAACTTGGAGCGACATATATTAGCAAAGTGAGGGCCTTTCCAGCAGCAAGGGCATACACCCGGAGCTTTAGGTTTTTGCGTTTTTGGCAGTTTCTCCAGATTTGCCCATATCTCTCGCAGTCAAAACAAGCCACCTGTTTCCCAGGGGTTAGTTTCACGGTGGCAAAAGCGTTCGCTATGCCTTGCCCCACGGCTTGATATGTGACATCTGTGGTGTGTTTTAATGTCCCCAAGCGGTGGCACGCTTGTATCATTTGGAGTAAAGTGGGTTCAGGTTCAGGGGGTAAAGATTTTAAAAGCTGCTTACAGTCCAGGTTGGTGTTCTCGACGGCCAGTTTGAGGAGTATAATCTCCCTGGCTTGCTCGCTATTGATTTGTCTCTCCAATGTTTGTGTCAATTTGTCCACAAACTGCAAGTAAGGCTCTTGCGGACCTTGTTTGATATTCATGAAGGACTGTTGCGTAGTTTTGGCATCAGGAACCTTTAGGAATGCCAGGTGAGCTGCCCTAATATCCTGTAGGGCTTCTCTCAGTAAGGTGCCTTGGCCATTAGGCTTGGTATGCGCCCCCTCCCCCACAAGGTGGTCAATAGTTAAGGCAGCCAGGGCTTGGTTTGCATGCCATGCATACATTGCAATTAAATTTTCCAGCCCTTTTTTCCATTGTGGCATAAATATAGCATATTGTGTTGGTGTGAGCAACAGATTTGCCAAAAAACTTACCATCGTGAGGAGTCATGAGGTGAGTAGTAAAGCTTGCTCTTAATAAATTACTAAAGTAGGGGGACCCCAGTCCATATTCCTGCGCAGCGGTACGTATGGCGCAGTTCCTTAACTTCCGAGTGATCTAGGGGCTCCCATTGTGGATTTTCCCCCTTCAGGCCGAATTGCACAAGGGCCACAAAGATTTCTGCAGTAGTGTCAAGGTCTCTGTCCTTAAGGGCTTTCCTTTTTATCTGTAACCAATTGTTACACGTATCCAAAGGGAGTAAGCTCGCATCTTTTTCAGGGCCAGGGTTGAAAGAGTCCAGCTCCCCTTCACTGCTAGAGTCAGTGTCTGCTGCATAAGCCATAAGTGTGCGGCGGCTCTGGGATGGCTGGCAGTGTGGCGGTGGGACTGGGGGTGGCGACCGGGCTCTATCCCTGGCACTCGCTGGGGAGGGCATGCAGACGGGAGATGGAGAGTGGGACCTGGGCAGGTTTCAATCCGGCTGGGGCCGTCTCAGGGTAGCCTCACAGGCTGTAGCCTCACAGTCTTCCCCGCAGCCTCCCACTTTTTTAATTGCGCCCATGACTGCCTTCCAAGCAGGAAGCATTCGGAGCTCTGGCTCGTGGCCAGGCAGTGTCGCGAGGTCATAGAGCTTTACTCCGACCTTGTCCCGGAAGCGGAGACTAAATACAGAAGAAGGGGTAGCGTCGGGGACCATGTGTGACACCCATCATAAAATGACTTAAGGTCGTGCTTTGGGATGGGGGAGCCACGCCTGTCCAGAAGGGCAAGCACGGTTTCATAGACGTCTCTCTCTTTGAACATTTCCTTTCCCATTCCTTTAGTTCCCCTGGCTCACCTGTCAAAGCGCAGCAGACAGGGATTGCAGGCCCAAACGCGGTTCTCTAACCGTCACCATCAGTTCCAGGGGCTCGCCGACTCCCCGCCTGTCAGGCAGATTCATTTCCTCACACAGGGCACCAATTGTCGGCGATGGAGATAGACAGGGAGACTGACTCGGTGATCAGAATCCGATTTTCTTGTGGGATATGAGCACTTATATACTATTTTAGGGAGACTAGTAATGTATACTACAATGATTAGGTTGAAATCACATACACAAACTTATTCATGTAACAACACCTCGTGCTTACGTTGTTTAATAGGATTTTCTTTTTCTGGTAAACCTGTCTAATTAAATCTTCTTGCTATCTAGATCTAATTTTCAAAGTTCCGTTTGCTTTTGCCAAGGCATTTTATCTATCAATTCTCCTATGCTAATAAGGTCCAAAGTACTCTCTGTCTCATGCACCCCAATATTCCACTGCAGCTTTGGACTGTTCCAAAGGGGTCTACTTGGCGTTTGTCATCTGCAGGCCATTGCAGAGCAGTGGGCCACAGGCTGCTGCCAGAGCTCCAACACAACACAAGTGTGGCAGCCCAAGAATCAGTGCACGGATCTTCCGGATGTTCGGAGACATTCAGTTGCCAGAGAAACAGCAAGCAGGACCAGAGGAGCTTTGCATCTCCCTGCCACAAAACGAGGTCAGCCTGCAAATGGAGTCAGAGCAAAGGTAAGCATGCACCCGCATTCTAAAGAAGGAACTGCAGCCTACAAGAGTCCTGGAAATTTATTCTCTTTGCTTCTTTTGCCCCCTAAATCTCATTGAAGAAGTTAGGCTTTTCAGAACCAGCTAGGATGCCACCTAGAAGAAGCAGACTTGCTTTCAGTCAAAGCTTTTGAGACCAAAAGTCTGGTTTGCTTGGGTTTTCCTTGGATGCCACTTGGGTTGGCGCATTTTCTGAGTTCCCCTGGGATGCCTTGAGCACTGCCTTATGGGCTGGGAGGACATTTTCTGCTGCTTTATGAATGAGGAGAACTTCCCAGGCTTTTCTTTCGCATTAGCTGTACAGAAGGTTGCCTTGCTGGGCACAAGAAAGCCACAGAGCAGCTGCTATTGTGAGGTCAAGGGAGCGGTGCAACAGTGCTGTCAGCCCAGCGTTGTCCCAGTGCGCGCAAGGCCTGGTCATCCAGAGCAGCTCTTCCGCTCGCTCCCTGCAGGAGGATCCTCGTGCGCAAGGAGTTCTCAGCGGATGGCCTGCACCCCGAGAGGAGTCTTGGCTTTCCCTTGGGTGGCATTCAGCGTGCAAACCCACGCAGCACTGCCAAAATGATCAGGCAAGTCTGTGCCATGGTTTGCACTGTCTTTTCTGTTGTCTATTCCGGCTACTACCTGACCCAGCTGACTCGTAAGTAAAGGTTTCTCCTGGGGCTGGCATCGCCCAGCTTTTGCTTCACTCTGCTCTTGATGCCGCACTAGTGACCCAGTTTATTTGGGAACAAAATGGCCATGAAGATGCCACCGCTTTGGTCAATGTCCTGCCAGCAGCATCAGCTAAAAAGGGGGCATCTGTACTGGGTGGCAGGTGCAGAGTATTTGCAGTGCAACCTGCAGCGGTTGCCTTCCCTCCCCGGGAGAGTGCGTGGCAGCGGAGTCCGTCATTTCCTCAGCTTGCTGCTTCAAGCAAGACGAACTGCAAATTGCAGACTCTGAGGAGAGATTTGTAGAAGTACTTCTACCAACTCAGTGGTTCTCTCCAGGAGTGAAGGAAAGCGCCTTTTGCTCCAACATTGCCCCTTAGAGGCCTTGGCTGCGTGACTTGACCCTTTGATGCTGTGCCAAGACTGCGATTCCCTTGGCGATGCAGCACAAACTCCAATGCATGGAGGGTTTGCTGCTGAGCCCAGCAGCTGTTCCTGGGCTGCTTCAGCAGGGAGCTGCCGCAGCCCAGGGGCCCTTTATGGAAGCTTTGCTGGGCTATCATCTTCAGCCAACGAATGGGAATTAGGGCATGCCATTTAAAAGAATAGAGATCTAAAATGCAGGAAAGAGAAGAGGAAAATGCTGCTTGAGCTGTTGGGCACAACAGGAGCTCCAACTTTTGAAGAGCAACGGGCATTTCCACCACCGTGTTTCTATTTCTCTCTTGGCAAAAGAGGCCCAAATGTAGACAGAGCCTACTATAGCGCCCTTGTGGTTCTCTTGCTTGCTGTGGGAAAGAGCTGTTGCTCCTGGAGGCACGTTGGCAAAGTGGCTCTGTGTTGGGACTGCCTCGTGCTGTGAAAGTCGCCAGCACGGGCACTTTTCTAAGGGCCTCTGGTAACTTTTGCCTTGCTCGCTGCAGGTCACCTGACACGTGGGTGGAGACAAGCCAGTCCTTTGGTGAGTGGCAAAGGAAGCTGAGAGGTTGCTGGCGTGTGAGAATTGTGCAGCAATTCTGCCAGCTTGGCCTGTTGCAGTTGAGTGTGGAGTGCCAGCGTGGGAGGCTGAAAGAAAGGCCAACTGCCCGGTGGCATCAGCAGTAGCAAAGGGAGCCCTGGCTGTTTGCTGATTTTCCAGTGAAGAGCCTTTCAAGAGACGAAAGGCAAACGGGACGGCTCCAAGGCGTCTTTCTGCTTGTAGCCAGCAGGGAAGCTCAAATGCACAGCAAGATGGAGTAGCACCTCATGCAGCCATCTTCCTCGAGTTTTCGCGACTCAGAGTCCCACGTGTATCAAAGTCTATGATTTCCCCTACTTCTGGGTCCTTTCCCAGCTCAATAGAAAGCAGCTCCTAAGGGATTGGCTTTTGCCCATCTCTCTCACTTCTGTCTGTCTGCAGGGCTCAACAGCTGGCTCAGCAGCTCCTCCAGCTGCCTCTGTCATTGAGGAAGAGGCTGAAGAGGAGCAAAGGAACATCAAGCCTCCAGCTGCTGTCCCTCCACAGCCTGAACACGCAGAGCCGGTAAGTGGCAGCTGAGCTTGGCACTGCCTTTGGTGCAGGGCCAGGCTTCCCGTTTTGGAGCAGCCCTTGTTGCTCGTGGCTGAAGATGCTGGGGGCGGTGTGCCTGCCATGACGTAGTGCTGCTTGAGGAGGGCCTAAGAAGTGCTGGCCAGTGGGTTCTGAAGTTTGACATTTAAGCTGGGATGCTGAGAGGGCCCGAGAATGTCTCTTGGGATCAGACAAGAGGCAGCATTCCATGATTCCCAGCGTAGGAGTCAGCCCCTTGTGCCCACTGTCAGTGCAGGCTGCCCGTGGTCGGTAAGCAGACGGAGCGGCCCAGAGACGCAGCTGACAGCCTTGCAGGGGATCACACTGGGCCCTGGAAGGGACCTGCCCTCTCCTAATGGACTAATTAGCTTCAGGCTGTGCTTCACTTCCAGCCGGTCAAAGCAGAGTTTGGAGAGGAGAATCCTCGTCAGCCCTGCGTTGTGAAAGGCGGGTGGGTCTGGGCGGGGCTGGAAGGTGGCTCCAAAGGGCCGCTCCCTAAAGGCTGTCATAGAGAGGGGAAATCCGTGAAACAGATCAGAGAAGGGACACGCTGCGGGCTTCTGAGTGGACCGTTGCATGCAAGCTGCAGGGTGATTTCATTGCCCAGGAAAAGACAGGAGGAGGAAAGCAACAAGGCTCTGGGGCCATGCTCTGATCTCTTGCTGGATCTTGGCAGCCTCAGTGATACCTTGTTGCCAGTGTCTAGCAGAAAAGCTGCAATCGTGGAGCATGGAAGTGTCCCTGAGGGGCTGGATCCAAGTAGCCTTTGGGCTTTTCCCAAAGTTGCCTTTGAGAAGGGGACATGGGAAACGCCCTAGCTGGAGAGGCCCGGCGGTGGCTGACAGCACCTTCCCAAGGCCTTGCTTTTGCCGTGCGTTCCACAGGGCATCTGTGCCAGCCACCCTTCTGACGGGCAATCCTTTCTTGTCCCAGCTCAAGACGGGCTCTGCAATTCAACCTGGTGCCGCTGGACCAGCATGGCCTGCAGCAGCCAGCTCGCCCCCCGCTGCTGGCACTTCCTGCAGCAGCGCAGCCCAGCAGCTCGAGATGAGGGAGGAGCAGGGCCTGAAGACACTGAGTACGTCCCGTGCATTTCTTGTCTGCCAGAGCAGTGTGTTGTGTGCGTGTCTGGGTGTAGGCTGCGCCAGAAGTTGCCCCTCGGTCTCAAAGGCACTTAGGCCCCTCTGCAGAAGCTGTTGTTGTGCTTTGAGGCAGTGCGGCAGCGCTCAGGGAGTTCCTGCTGCCTATGAGAGCGGCTGGGCCTGGCTTGGCTCTGCCTAGGCTGCCTACTGTGCCAAAGACAAAAGCTGAGCATTTTCTGCTTCAGCAGAAGGCTGGCACCAAGCAAGTGACTAGGCCCCAGGGAGCTCTTCTGACCCCAGCCGTTTTCTGGCTATCCTTCTTACTCCTACTCTGGATCAGACACTTTGTGCCCCTGGCAGTGGACCTGCCAGTGATTCTGGACACTTGGATCCCAAGTGCTGTGGGGATGCCCGGAGGCAGACGAGGAGACCAGGACGTCGGTGCAGAGGCCGGGTCTGGCGCTGAGTGCAGAAGGCGGCTGGTCAGGGACAGCCCAGGAGCTGATCCTGCAGCTGCTGCTCCAGCGCTGCTCCACCAGCGTTCCAGCAAGGGCCGCAGGAGCAGGAGACAACGACAGTTGCTATGGGCACAGCCCAACATTCCATCTAGAACCCCAGGGGAGCCATGGGACAGAAAGAGGCATGGGCCGCCTCTGGCCCTTGTACTTCTTCTGCTGCAAGTTTGCTCTGAGAAGCTTCCCATGGGGCCTTTTCTCCTCAGTCGTCTGATGAGACGGGCAAAAGCAGTGCAGGGACAGCCCTGGGTCTTCCCGGTGCTTCTCTGCAAGGTGCCTCCAGCTGAACGTGCACAGGAGCCTGCCTCTGTGCAAGGGCCCAGACCTCATCTCCTGCCCTGGAGAACCAGAAGGGCTCCTCCCACTGGCTCTCCTCCAGCTCTGAGAGGAGCTGGAATTTGCAAGTTGTCCAGCGCAGAGCCAACTCCAGAGCTTCCTCTCAAAGTGGAGCCATTCATCCTGCCCCCTTTCTCAATTCTCCTTTTGCTGCCCAATAATGTCACTGCATGTTTTCCCTCCTTTGGGCCTCTGAGCTGGTCTCTCACCTCATCACTCCTCCCTTGAAACTTGGAGAAACAGGATGTTTTTCAGGGCAACTGATGGGGACACACACACACACACAGGGACAGCACACGGGCATTTCTCTAGCAAACATTCATGCAGAATTTCTATAGCCCTCTTCCAGCTCCCTTGGAGAAGCTCGGTGTTTGTCCCCAAAAGACTCTGCCATTCCTCTAAGAAAGCAACACTAACAGAATTCCCTTTCCACACTGCTGGCCTTCACATTGGTTTTAATGCCTAGATCCCAGATATGACAAAACCCAGGCAGCTTTGCTGCTTTCCTGCCTGTCGTTAAGGAAAAGCAAATCTTGCTTCAGTCCCAATCTTGCTTCCTTCCCAGCCTGCACGTTAGCCACTGGCCAGCAAACTGAGGGGGCAGCTGGAACAAGTCCCACTGCAAGGCAGATACTTTGTAGCATCCAAAGCCCACCTGCACCGCCTCCATCAGACAAGGGCAAGCTTCCCTCGGCTTCCCAGAAGCAGCCTGGCAATTGCCCCCTCCCTCGCCCCCTCTCCACCCTCCACAGCCCCTGCCACCAAAGCCTTGCTAGGCAGGGCCATTTGCTGGCCTCGAAGAAAGAGTGCCTTTGATTCTTCTTTGGCGCAAGTGCCCGAGCTGTGAGAAGTCAGAGGATAATGATCACACCCGCTCTGCTTTAGCTAAGGAGATTGCTGGAGGCCCAGAGCGGGACACTGGTCCTTTCGAGAGAAACTGAAACTGAACTAGCCATGCCTTTGTGGCGCATGCGGATAGGAATTGGATAGAATCGGAGGGCTTAGAAACGTCCTCCAAGGTGGTCAGCTCCATCAGTCCCCCAAAATGAAACAAAGTTATGTTGCTGGGCTCCAAAAAGGACTAAAGCCGCTGCTTTTATGCCAGAAAATATGGTGAGACCAGACCACTCATCTAGATCCAATTCCGTGAATTAAACAAAGCCTCCCTTTCCACTCCCAGCTGAGATGTTGAGGAATCAAAGGCTGAAGCCCCAGCCTTATTTCACTGGCAGTAAAGGAGACACACCTCAGTAAGTCCTGCCAGCTGAGCAAGGGGCTGGGCCTGGGGGAGGTGGCGCCTGCCCAGATTCTTCTCTCAGGGCAAGTGCCGTCTTTGCAACACCAGGCAAATGGAACAAACATTGCCGGAGTGTTTTCATACAGACAGAAAGACAAAATGGAACAAACTTTGGTTTAATGATAAAGACCCATTGGCTCTCAACAAAGGCAAAATGACAAAAGGCAGAGCATAGACAACACCCAACCTTTGAAATTTATTGATAAATCTAATAAAACTATTGAATCTTGAATAATACTAATGGATCTTAACGACTAAATTGAGGAGATTCCTATCATGTCAACTAACTAAGTAGAAGATTAAACTACCCTAAAAGCTTAAAAAACAGTCCTATTCCTATCTAGTCCTATTGATACCTAACTCTTGCTAGCCCTGGACAACCTGCAGGGTTGTCTAATTTGGTCTTTTCTTCTTGGCGAGAGGCTCTGCTTCCTTCCGAGGCCGATGTCTTCTCCTGTGGTTGTTCCTTTCCTTCACGGTTTCAAACACCCTGCAAGATAGGAAACAAACCATCCATTGCTCACTTTAGTACACACCATGAAACCAAGTGCCGAGATCTCCGTTTGAGTAGGAATTTCTGTCTTTTCGGGCAGTGGCACATTTGTGAATTGATCAGCACCATGAGTCTGATGGTTCTACTTTCAATGCCTTGAAATGTCTTCCTCCTTTTGCTGCATCCTCTTTTGAATTTGATCAGCAGCATCAAACCAAGCTTTGATGGATCTATTCCTACTTGTATGAACTGTGTCTTGTTGGGGCACGGCAAGGTTTCATTGTGAAGGCTGGGTTTTACCTAAGCTCTTTGGGTTTGAGGTGGGTGTTAAGCTTGACCACGGCTGCCGGGGGCGATGCTGCAAGTGCCCCCAGCTTCCCCTGCGGTGCCTTTGAAAAGGGTCAGCCTGTTTTAGTCCAAAGGCGCAGCTTTGAGCAGAAAGAGGAGGAACTTACGCACCGTTTGCACTGCCCGCAGGGAAAGGGGCCTCCCGCCGAGCGGGGCGGCTGGCGCGCTTGGCAGCAGGGACACTCGGCGCTGCGAGCCCTCTTGCGGCTTCTCTTCCCTGTCTCCCCGTTCTCCTTTCTGGGAGGGCTTTTCCTCCTCTTTGCTTTGCCCACACTCTGGAAATCAAAGAGTCCTTATCAATGCTTCCTTCCTCTCACAAAGCTGGAAAGCAGAGCATCCAGCACAAAAATCTATCGGCCTAAGCAAATCCTTCCAGACCCTCAAGAGCTGAGAAAACGGCTGCCTTTGCCAATGGGCTGCGGCGGGCTGCCAACCCAGAGCTTGGAGGAAAATACTCCTCTTTTCTACAGGCCAAAGGGGTGGGATAAATACCTGCCTATTTAGAGCTCTACATTTCTTATTTCTACCTTTCTGCCTAACATCTATTTCTCTCTGCTTTTCCTCCACAAATGTCTAGGCAATGGCATTTAAATTCAGTCCAATTAGGGTAGACACATGGTTAGCCATTTTCTAGTCCCCAAAATAATCTCCCTCCCTGTCTCTCTCTCTCTCTCTCTCTCTCACATGATGTGAAGCAAATTGCTCTTTGCCGGTAAGGAAAGTTTTAGGGGAGCCACGGCACCGGCAGCTCCTTCTTGGGGAGTATGCTGCGATGCTAGAAAAACTCCCTGAAAATCTGCAGCATATCCACAAAGGCAGCCTGGATTGCTGATGTCAGCAAGCAGTGGGGAATTAAGGGTCTGATTGGAGTCAGCGAGGGTGCCAGCCCTTGAGAAGCCCATCTGTAGAGAGTCAAAGCCCATTTTGGTGGCGCTGCTGCTTCCTTGGGTCAAAGTTAGGCTCCAGAATTGCATACTTCAGGGCAGCAGCACAAGGAAGCCCCGGGCAGCATCTGCTGTGCCTTTCCCAGCGCATGGGACGATGTGATCCTGGCAAAGGGGCGTCTGGCATGGCTCGCCAGCAGCTTTTCTCCCCTTCTGCCAGTTTCTCGACCTTCCTGGCACGTCTCGATTTTCTTGCCCCTCACCTGAGCCAGAGTGCTGGCAAGTTTATGCTCCTTTTTCCAGGAGTAGTAGTACTCCACACACTGTGCCACGGTCTTAGTCTGGATCTGTTGTGAAGAGAAAAAGAAGGAGTCGAAAATGGTGTCGGGTGCACTGGGGAAAAAGTAGAATATGGAGTGAACTAGGAAGGAAAAGCATGAAGTAAATGGAGCAGGGTGTAAAATGAAATCAACATGGGGAAAGAGAGGCATCATGCAATGTCTTAAACCGTGTATTCTGCTAGGTGGTAATACACGCAATGCACAGATCAACAACAAATCCATCTAGCACAGTTCTTCTTTCCCCGCTTCCCTCCAGTTATGCCAGCACACCGTCTTGTGGAAGCAGCAGCAGACCTGTGCGACAAGTCTGACAGAAGAAAGCTTCATCTTCCAAAAGAGCTTGGAGAAAAGGGCTGGAGAGGCAGGATCATCCTTTTGACACAGGCTTTTGATGTCCCCTTTTGTTACTTCTTGAAGATACTTGGTACTTGAGAAGAGAGAGACTGAAGCCCAGTGCTTGTTCCCAGAAATAACCAAGCTTTCCTCCTGACGATCTGCTCGGGTAAAGAATGTCCCGTGGCTTTACCTGCTTCTGGATGAGATGAAAATCCTTGCCGTAGGTGTGGAAAGCCTTTTGGAAGGACTCCTTCTCCTCAGGTGTCCATCTATCAGAGCCTGGCAAGAAAAAGCAGCGGGTAGTAAACGCATCCCTTGATCCACACCAAGTAGATCCCACTGGCTGCCGAAAGAAAATGGTGGCAGGCCGTCATTCACGTGTGTGTACGTGTCTGCTCCCTCAGAAGGTCATGAAGACAAGAGCAGGCATTGCCCGGGGAGAAGGATTGGAAAAGAAGTAAAGCTGAAGGACTAGATGCTGGTGCTTCCCCACCCGCAGAGGAGACAAGACCTTGTGCTGGTGTTAAGCACAATTGCTTTAAGCAGAAACCCTTGCCACAACAATGAAGGGGACGGCAGCATCTGTCAGGGACGCAAGAAGCTCTGCTTTGCTTACCTGCGTAATGATAATCAGCCATGGGGTGGCCTTGAGGTGTTGCAGGCCCCTCTGAGAGCAGCATCTCCAGAGCCTCCTGCAAGATCAAGAGGGAAGAGGCTTTAGCCGCCCCACCACATTAAAAATGAGCCAAAAAATCACAGGTGCTGCCTTGCAGCTACTTTGCCTCTCCAGACATTCAAGCGACTGTATCCCATGTGGGTGAAACACTGTCATTTGCTCCAAGTCCCTGGTTTTTGCTGCCCAACCCTTTGATCCTGGTCCCCGAGAGTGGCCTTTTGCTCACCAACCTAAGGATTTTGCTGCTCCTGCAGCCAGAATGGCCTCAGCTGACTGAGGCTTCTGGGAATTTCCCCTCCAAATGTCTTAGAGAAGCCAGCTCTCCAGGCCATTTACAAGGCAGCAGGACCTTCCGCCGCCGCCGCCGCCTCCAGGAGGGAGATTCTCCCTGCTGGAGCCCTTTGGGCTCAGCCCTGACGCAGCTGGAGGAGACACAGCAGGCAGCAAGTGCTCTGCTCCCTGTTAAGACCCTTCTTCAAAGAGCAGCCAGGAAAGGCTGTCCCAGTGCCCGGGCCCTCTGCATTCCCTGTGCCCTCTTCTCTGCGCCCAAACAGCCGCTTCTTACCGGAACGCTGCCGCGTGCCCGGTGCAGGCAGTGCAGGGCGCGCTCCAGGTTAGCTGCTGCCCCGGGAATGCCACGGGAGCTGGCCATGTCCAACAGTTCTCTTACTGCAAGCACAACAAAAAACCCACCGAAAGTCAGCCTTGAGGCCAGCAAGGGCAAAGACTGCCATGCAAGGCAGAAGGAAAGGCCGGGAGCTAAAGACAGCAGCTTGGAGAGTATGAAAAGGAGAGCAAAGCCAGGGCCAGCTGAACCAAGGGCCCACGCAGTGCTGGCTCTCCCTCCAAAGCAGCTTCTGTAAGAAGAAGTGGGGGCCAATCTCCGCTCTTCCAGTGGCAGACGGCCCTGACCAATTTGGAGAGCAAGGTGCTTGCTCTTGCTCCTTGCCTCTAACACTTCTACATGGGAAGATGGGCGAGACAAGGAGAGAAGCAGAGCCTGCAAAAGGCTGCCTTTTTACGCAAAAGGAGCCTTTTAAAGACCCAAGTAGCTCAGGGGTGGAAGAAAAGCTTGAAGCAAAGCTACCTCTGTCAGGTTTTTCCATGTCAGAGTCATCCTCCCCCCAGGGCTTCCAGACCAGGGTTGCAGGCTCTTCATCCTCACTTGGTGCTCTGCTCTGCAGCTCTGGCAGCTCAGCCTGAAAGTCGCTGCCAACATTGATGTGTCTAAAGGAAGAAGGAGGTGGAGGTGAGAAAGGCAAGTGGTCAAGAGAGCCTTCCTGTGCACCCACAGGCTTGAACCAATGCCACCCTGACTCTGAAAGAGCAGTTCTCCTCCTCGCCATTCCTCCAGTTTGCTGTCCTTTAACCCTATGCCAAAACTCACGGCTGAATCTGGGCTCTTGCTTTCCTTTTCATTGTGCCTCTCCTTTCCACCTGAAAGAGATCAAAGCAATGCTCCAGTTAAAAATCCTTCCTTCTCATCCTCATCATTGCAAAGCCCGAGCTCCTGTGTCCCAGCTCCTTTCTCTTTGCTGTCATTGCCGCCTTTTTGACATGGAATGTCCTAGGCAGGACCCTCTAGCAGTCAGCAGCTTCCTCAGGAGGGCAAGCACAAGGCCATGCACTACTCTCTTCACTCCCGGGGCCACTGAGAAGAGCCCAGAGAATGGCAGGGGAGATGTGCCAGTGCAGGCTTAGGTTGGATAGAAGGAAAAGGTTCTTCAGCCAGAGGCTGCTTGGGCACTGCAACAGCCTCCCCAGGGAAGGGGGCACAGCACCAAGCCTGACTGAGCTCCAAAAGTGTTTGGACACTGCTCTTGGGCACAGGCTGTGATTGTTGAGGCTGCCCTGGGCAGGCCCTGGACTTGGGCTCAGTGATCTTTGAGAATCCCTTCCAAGCCAGGAAATTCTGTGCTACTGTGATTGTGCTCTTGAGGAGATGGCATTTGACGGCCGCCCCTGAGCATGAGGTAGAACCAGCCCTACGTGCACTGGAAAAAGAATCTATAAAGATATTAAAATAGCATGGATCTATAAGCCATGGAACTACGTCAGTATATAAGAATTGCTGATCCCAGATGGTTTTTGAAGTTGAAAGCCTGTGTTTGAGGAGAAGCCCAGTCAAATGCTTCTATGCCCTGAAGGACAGGGATGCCAGAGGAGAAGTGCCATCATTCTGGTGTTTGAAGCTTTGGAGCGGGTGTGAGCAGAGTCAGGGCATAAGGGGATTTGTTGACACTGAAGCCCTGAAGTGCTCAGCCACAAACAATTTGTTTTGGGGTCAGCACAAGATAGTTTGAGGACTGAAATGGGTGCCAAGAACTTTTAATCAGGTCATCCGTGGACGAGGATCTGCAACTGCACTGGGACACCTCTCTAGGTCCTCTATGGAAAGGTCTGTGTTTCCCCTGGAGGCAACATGATTCCTTCAGAAGCTGCAGCCTGCTTTCACGTGGAAGCTCGTCTGGGGAAAGTGAGCACGCAGCCTGTGTGTCGTGCTTGGTGGGAGAGGCAGCTGGAGCCTCCTGCCCCTGTGCTAGTGCTTTGAGGGCAAACGGGGATTTTCTTACCTTGGACGGTTCCCAAGTGCTCTGGGGATGCCCGGAGGCAGACGAGGAGACCAGGACGTCGGTGCAGAGGCCGGGTCTGGCGCTGAGTGCAGAAGGCGGCTGGTCAGGGACAGCCCAGGAGCTGATCCTGCAGCTGCTGCTCCAGCGCTGCTCCACCAGCGTTCCAGCAAGGGCCGCAGGAGCAGGAGACAACGACAGTTGCTATGGGCACAGCCCAACATTCCATCTAGAACCCCAGGGGAGCCATGGGACAGAAAGAGGCATGGGCCGCCTCTGGCCCTTGTACTTCTTCTGCTGCAAGTTTGCTCTGAGAAGCTTCCCATGGGGCCTTTTCTCCTCAGTCGTCTGATGAGACGGGCAAAAGCAGTGCAGGGACAGCCCTGGGTCTTCCCGGTGCTTCTCTGCAAGGTGCCTCCAGCTGAACGTGCACAGGAGCCTGCCTCTGTGCAAGGGCCCAGACCTCATCTCCTGCCCTGGAGAACCAGAAGGGCTCCTCCCACTGGCTCTCCTCCAGCTCTGAGAGGAGCTGGAATTTGCAAGTTGTCCAGCGCAGAGCCAACTCCAGAGCTTCCTCTCAAAGTGGAGCCATTCATCCTGCCCCCTTTCTCAATTCTCCTTTTGCTGCCCAATAATGTCACTGCATGTTTTCCCTCCTTTGGGCCTCTGAGCTGGTCTCTCACCTCATCACTCCTCCCTTGAAACTTGGAGAAACAGGATGTTTTTCAGGGCAACTGATGGGGACACACACACACACAGGGACAGCACACGGGCATTTCTCTAGCAAACATTCATGCAGAATTTCTATAGCCCTCTTCCAGCTCCCTTGGAGAAGCTCGGTGTTTGTCCCCAAAAGACTCTGCCATTCCTCTAAGAAAGCAACACTAACAGAATTCCCTTTCCACACTGCTGGCCTTCACATTGGTTTTAATGCCTAGATCCCAGATATGACAAAACCCAGGCAGCTTTGCTGCTTTCCTGCCTGTCGTTAAGGAAAAGCAAATCTTGCTTCAGTCCCAATCTTGCTTCCTTCCCAGCCTGCACGTTAGCCACTGGCCAGCAAACTGAGGGGGCAGCTGGAACAAGTCCCACTGCAAGGCAGATACTTTGTAGCATCCAAAGCCCACCTGCACCGCCTCCATCAGACAAGGGCAAGCTTCCCTCGGCTTCCCAGAAGCAGCCTGGCAATTGCCCCCTCCCTCGCCCCCTCTCCACCCTCCACAGCCCCTGCCACCAAAGCCTTGCTAGGCAGGGCCATTTGCTGGCCTCGAAGAAAGAGTGCCTTTGATTCTTCTTTGGCGCAAGTGCCCGAGCTGTGAGAAGTCAGAGGATAATGATCACACCCGCTCTGCTTTAGCTAAGGAGATTGCTGGAGGCCCAGAGCGGGACACTGGTCCTTTCGAGAGAAACTGAAACTGAACTAGCCATGCCTTTGTGGCGCATGCGGATAGGAATTGGATAGAATCGGAGGGCTTAGAAACGTCCTCCAAGGTGGTCAGCTCCATCAGTCCCCCAAAATGAAACAAAGTTATGTTGCTGGGCTCCAAAAAGGACTAAAGCCGCTGCTTTTATGCCAGAAAATATGGTGAGACCAGACCACTCATCTAGATCCAATTCCGTGAATTAAACAAAGCCTCCCTTTCCACTCCCAGCTGAGATGTTGAGGAATCAAAGGCTGAAGCCCCAGCCTTATTTCACTGGCAGTAAAGGAGACACACCTCAGTAAGTCCTGCCAGCTGAGCAAGGGGCTGGGCCTGGGGGAGGTGGCGCCTGCCCAGATTCTTCTCTCAGGGCAAGTGCCGTCTTTGCAACACCAGGCAAATGGAACAAACATTGCCGGAGTGTTTTCATACAGACAGAAAGACAAAATGGAACAAACTTTGGTTTAATGATAAAGACCCATTGGCTCTCAACAAAGGCAAAATGACAAAAGGCAGAGCATAGACAACACCCAACCTTTGAAATTTATTGATAAATCTAATAAAACTATTGAATCTTGAATAATACTAATGGATCTTAACGACTAAATTGAGGAGATTCCTATCATGTCAACTAACTAAGTAGAAGATTAAACTACCCTAAAAGCTTAAAAAACAGTCCTATTCCTATCTAGTCCTATTGATACCTAACTCTTGCTAGCCCTGGACAACCTGCAGGGTTGTCTAATTTGGTCTTTTCTTCTTGGCGAGAGGCTCTGCTTCCTTCCGAGGCCGATGTCTTCTCCTGTGGTTGTTCCTTTCCTTCACGGTTTCAAACACCCTGCAAGATAGGAAACAAACCATCCATTGCTCACTTTAGTACACACCATGAAACCAAGTGCCGAGATCTCCGTTTGAGTAGGAATTTCTGTCTTTTCGGGCAGTGGCACATTTGTGAATTGATCAGCACCATGAGTCTGATCGTTCTACTTTCAATGCCTTGAAATGTCTTCCTCCTTTTGCTGCATCCTCTTTTGAATTTGATCAGCAGCATCAAACCAAGCTTTGATGGATCTATTCCTACTTGTATGAACTGTGTCTTGTTGGGGCACGGCAAGGTTTCATTGTGAAGGCTGGGTTTTACCTAAGCTCTTTGGGTTTGAGGTGGGTGTTAAGCTTGACCACGGCTGCCGGGGGCGATGCTGCAAGTGCCCCCAGCTTCCCCTGCGGTGCCTTTGAAAAGGGTCAGCCTGTTTTAGTCCAAAGGCGCAGCTTTGAGCAGAAAGAGGAGGAACTTACGCACCGTTTGCACTGCCCGCAGGGAAAGGGGCCTCCCGCCGAGCGGGGCGGCTGGCGCGCTTGGCAGCAGGGACACTCGGCGCTGCGAGCCCTCTTGCGGCTTCTCTTCCCTGTCTCCCCGTTCTCCTTTCTGGGAGGGCTTTTCCTCCTCTTTGCTTTGCCCACACTCTGGAAATCAAAGAGTCCTTATCAATGCTTCCTTCCTCTCACAAAGCTGGAAACCAGAGCATCCAGCACAAAAATCTATCGGCCTAAGCAAATCCTTCCAGACCCTCAAGAGCTGAGAAAACGGCTGCCTTTGCCAATGGGCTGCGGCGGGCTGCCAACCCAGAGCTTGGAGGAAAATACTCCTCTTTTCTACAGGCCAAAGGGGTGGGATAAATACCTGCCTATTTAGAGCTCTACATTTCTTATTTCTACCTTTCTGCCTAACATCTATTTCTCTCTGCTTTTCCTCCACAAATGTCTAGGCAATGGCATTTAAATTCAGTCCAATTAGGGTAGACACATGGTTAGCCATTTTCTAGTCCCCAAAATAATCTCCCTCCCTGTCTCTCTCTCTCTCTCTCTCACATGATGTGAAGCAAATTGCTCTTTGCCGGTAAGGAAAGTTTTAGGGGAGCCACGGCACCGGCAGCTCCTTCTTGGGGAGTATGCTGCGATGCTAGAAAAACTCCCTGAAAATCTGCAGCATATCCACAAAGGCAGCCTGGATTGCTGATGTCAGCAAGCAGTGGGGAATTAAGGGTCTGATTGGAGTCAGCGAGGGTGCCAGCCCTTGAGAAGCCCATCTGTAGAGAGTCAAAGCCCATTTTGGTGGCGCTGCTGCTTCCTTGGGTCAAAGTTAGGCTCCAGAATTGCATACTTCAGGGCAGCAGCACAAGGAAGCCCCGGGCAGCATCTGCTGTGCCTTTCCCAGCGCATGGGACGATGTGATCCTGGCAAAGGGGCGTCTGGCATGGCTCGCCAGCAGCTTTTCTCCCCTTCTGCCAGTTTCTCGACCTTCCTGGCACGTCTCGATTTTCTTGCCCCTCACCTGAGCCAGAGTGCTGGCAAGTTTATGCTCCTTTTTCCAGGAGTAGTAGTACTCCACACACTGTGCCACGGTCTTAGTCTGGATCTGTTGTGAAGAGAAAAAGAAGGAGTCGAAAATGGTGTCGGGTGCACTGGGGAAAAAGTAGAATATGGAGTGAACTAGGAAGGAAAAGCATGAAGTAAATGGAGCAGGGTGTAAAATGAAATCAACATGGGGAAAGAGAGGCATCATGCAATGTCTTAAACCGTGTATTCTGCTAGGTGGTAATACACGCAATGCACAGATCAACAACAAATCCATCTAGCACAGTTCTTCTTTCCCCGCTTCCCTCCAGTTATGCCAGCACACCGTCTTGTGGAAGCAGCAGCAGACCTGTGCGACAAGTCTGACAGAAGAAAGCTTCATCTTCCAAAAGAGCTTGGAGAAAAGGGCTGGAGAGGCAGGATCATCCTTTTGACACAGGCTTTTGATGTCCCCTTTTGTTACTTCTTGAAGATACTTGGTACTTGAGAAGAGAGAGACTGAAGCCCAGTGCTTGTTCCCAGAAATAACCAAGCTTTCCTCCTGACGATCTGCTCGGGTAAAGAATGTCCCGTGGCTTTACCTGCTTCTGGATGAGATGAAAATCCTTGCCGTAGGTGTGGAAAGCCTTTTGGAAGGACTCCTTCTCCTCAGGTGTCCATCTATCAGAGCCTGGCAAGAAAAAGCAGCGGGTAGTAAACGCATCCCTTGATCCACACCAAGTAGATCCCACTGGCTGCCGAAAGAAAATGGTGGCAGGCCGTCATTCACGTGTGTGTACGTGTCTGCTCCCTCAGAAGGTCATGAAGACAAGAGCAGGCATTGCCCGGGGAGAAGGATTGGAAAAGAAGTAAAGCTGAAGGACTAGATGCTGGTGCTTCCCCACCCGCAGAGGAGACAAGACCTTGTGCTGGTGTTAAGCACAATTGCTTTAAGCAGAAACCCTTGCCACAACAATGAAGGGGACGGCAGCATCTGTCAGGGACGCAAGAAGCTCTGCTTTGCTTACCTGCGTAATGATAATCAGCCATGGGGTGGCCTTGAGGTGTTGCAGGCCCCTCTGAGAGCAGCATCTCCAGAGCCTCCTGCAAGATCAAGAGGGAAGAGGCTTTAGCCGCCCCACCACATTAAAAATGAGCCAAAAAATCACAGGTGCTGCCTTGCAGCTACTTTGCCTCTCCAGACATTCAAGCGACTGTATCCCATGTGGGTGAAACACTGTCATTTGCTCCAAGTCCCTGGTTTTTGCTGCCCAACCCTTTGATCCTGGTCCCCGAGAGTGGCCTTTTGCTCACCAACCTAAGGATTTTGCTGCTCCTGCAGCCAGAATGGCCTCAGCTGACTGAGGCTTCTGGGAATTTCCCCTCCAAATGTCTTAGAGAAGCCAGCTCTCCAGGCCATTTACAAGGCAGCAGGACCTTCCGCCGCCGCCGCCGCCTCCAGGAGGGAGATTCTCCCTGCTGGAGCCCTTTGGGCTCAGCCCTGACGCAGCTGGAGGAGACACAGCAGGCAGCAAGTGCTCTGCTCCCTGTTAAGACCCTTCTTCAAAGAGCAGCCAGGAAAGGCTGTCCCAGTGCCCGGGCCCTCTGCATTCCCTGTGCCCTCTTCTCTGCGCCCAAACAGCCGCTTCTTACCGGAACGCTGCCGCGTGCCCGGTGCAGGCAGTGCAGGGCGCGCTCCAGGTTAGCTGCTGCCCCGGGAATGCCACGGGAGCTGGCCATGTCCAACAGTTCTCTTACTGCAAGCACAACAAAAAACCCACCGAAAGTCAGCCTTGAGGCCAGCAAGGGCAAAGACTGCCATGCAAGGCAGAAGGAAAGGCCGGGAGCTAAAGACAGCAGCTTGGAGAGTATGAAAAGGAGAGCAAAGCCAGGGCCAGCTGAACCAAGGGCCCACGCAGTGCTGGCTCTCCCTCCAAAGCAGCTTCTGTAAGAAGAAGTGGGGGCCAATCTCCGCTCTTCCAGTGGCAGACGGCCCTGACCAATTTGGAGAGCAAGGTGCTTGCTCTTGCTCCTTGCCTCTAACACTTCTACATGGGAAGATGGGCGAGACAAGGAGAGAAGCAGAGCCTGCAAAAGGCTGCCTTTTTACGCAAAAGGAGCCTTTTAAAGACCCAAGTAGCTCAGGGGTGGAAGAAAAGCTTGAAGCAAAGCTACCTCTGTCAGGTTTTTCCATGTCAGAGTCATCCTCCCCCCAGGGCTTCCAGACCAGGGTTGCAGGCTCTTCATCCTCACTTGGTGCTCTGCTCTGCAGCTCTGGCAGCTCAGCCTGAAAGTCGCTGCCAACATTGATGTGTCTAAAGGAAGAAGGAGGTGGAGGTGAGAAAGGCAAGTGGTCAAGAGAGCCTTCCTGTGCACCCACAGGCTTGAACCAATGCCACCCTGACTCTGAAAGAGCAGTTCTCCTCCTCGCCATTCCTCCAGTTTGCTGTCCTTTAACCCTATGCCAAAACTCACGGCTGAATCTGGGCTCTTGCTTTCCTTTTCATTGTGCCTCTCCTTTCCACCTGAAAGAGATCAAAGCAATGCTCCAGTTAAAAATCCTTCCTTCTCATCCTCATCATTGCAAAGCCCGAGCTCCTGTGTCCCAGCTCCTTTCTCTTTGCTGTCATTGCCGCCTTTTTGACATGGAATGTCCTAGGCAGGACCCTCTAGCAGTCAGCAGCTTCCTCAGGAGGGCAAGCACAAGGCCATGCACTACTCTCTTCACTCCCGGGGCCACTGAGAAGAGCCCAGAGAATGGCAGGGGAGATGTGCCAGTGCAGGCTTAGGTTGGATAGAAGGAAAAGGTTCTTCAGCCAGAGGCTGCTTGGGCACTGCAACAGCCTCCCCAGGGAAGGGGGCACAGCACCAAGCCTGACTGAGCTCCAAAAGTGTTTGGACACTGCTCTTGGGCACAGGCTGTGATTGTTGAGGCTGCCCTGGGCAGGCCCTGGACTTGGGCTCAGTGATCTTTGAGAATCCCTTCCAAGCCAGGAAATTCTGTGCTACTGTGATTGTGCTCTTGAGGAGATGGCATTTGACGGCCGCCCCTGAGCATGAGGTAGAACCAGCCCTACGTGCACTGGAAAAAGAATCTATAAAGATATTAAAATAGCATGGATCTATAAGCCATGGAACTACGTCAGTATATAAGAATTGCTGATCCCAGATGGTTTTTGAAGTTGAAAGCCTGTGTTTGAGGAGAAGCCCAGTCAAATGCTTCTATGCCCTGAAGGACAGGGATGCCAGAGGAGAAGTGCCATCATTCTGGTGTTTGAAGCTTTGGAGCGGGTGTGAGCAGAGTCAGGGCATAAGGGGATTTGTTGACACTGAAGCCCTGAAGTGCTCAGCCACAAACAATTTGTTTTGGGGTCAGCACAAGATAGTTTGAGGACTGAAATGGGTGCCAAGAACTTTTAATCAGGTCATCCGTGGACGAGGATCTGCAACTGCACTGGGACACCTCTCTAGGTCCTCTATGGAAAGGTCTGTGTTTCCCCTGGAGGCAACATGATTCCTTCAGAAGCTGCAGCCTGCTTTCACGTGGAAGCTCGTCTGGGGAAAGTGAGCACGCAGCCTGTGTGTCGTGCTTGGTGGGAGAGGCAGCTGGAGCCTCCTGCCCCTGTGCTAGTGCTTTGAGGGCAAACGGGGATTTTCTTACCTTGGACGGTTCCCAAGTGCTCTGGGGATGCCCGGAGGCAGACGAGGAGACCAGGACGTCGGTGCAGAGGCCGGGTCTGGCGCTGAGTGCAGAAGGCGGCTGGTCAGGGACAGCCCAGGAGCTGATCCTGCAGCTGCTGCTCCAGCGCTGCTCCACCAGCGTTCCAGCAAGGGCCGCAGGAGCAGGAGACAACGACAGTTGCTATGGGCACAGCCCAACATTCCATCTAGAACCCCAGGGGAGCCATGGGACAGAAAGAGGCATGGGCCGCCTCTGGCCCTTGTACTTCTTCTGCTGCAAGTTTGCTCTGAGAAGCTTCCCATGGGGCCTTTTCTCCTCAGTCGTCTGATGAGACGGGCAAAAGCAGTGCAGGGACAGCCCTGGGTCTTCCCGGTGCTTCTCTGCAAGGTGCCTCCAGCTGAACGTGCACAGGAGCCTGCCTCTGTGCAAGGGCCCAGACCTCATCTCCTGCCCTGGAGAACCAGAAGGGCTCCTCCCACTGGCTCTCCTCCAGCTCTGAGAGGAGCTGGAATTTGCAAGTTGTCCAGCGCAGAGCCAACTCCAGAGCTTCCTCTCAAAGTGGAGCCATTCATCCTGCCCCCTTTCTCAATTCTCCTTTTGCTGCCCAATAATGTCACTGCATGTTTTCCCTCCTTTGGGCCTCTGAGCTGGTCTCTCACCTCATCACTCCTCCCTTGAAACTTGGAGAAACAGGATGTTTTTCAGGGCAACTGATGGGGACACACACACACACACAGGGACAGCACACGGGCATTTCTCTAGCAAACATTCATGCAGAATTTCTATAGCCCTCTTCCAGCTCCCTTGGAGAAGCTCGGTGTTTGTCCCCAAAAGACTCTGCCATTCCTCTAAGAAAGCAACACTAACAGAATTCCCTTTCCACACTGCTGGCCTTCACATTGGTTTTAATGCCTAGATCCCAGATATGACAAAACCCAGGCAGCTTTGCTGCTTTCCTGCCTGTCGTTAAGGAAAAGCAAATCTTGCTTCAGTCCCAATCTTGCTTCCTTCCCAGCCTGCACGTTAGCCACTGGCCAGCAAACTGAGGGGGCAGCTGGAACAAGTCCCACTGCAAGGCAGATACTTTGTAGCATCCAAAGCCCACCTGCACCGCCTCCATCAGACAAGGGCAAGCTTCCCTCGGCTTCCCAGAAGCAGCCTGGCAATTGCCCCCTCCCTCGCCCCCTCTCCACCCTCCACAGCCCCTGCCACCAAAGCCTTGCTAGGCAGGGCCATTTGCTGGCCTCGAAGAAAGAGTGCCTTTGATTCTTCTTTGGCGCAAGTGCCCGAGCTGTGAGAAGTCAGAGGATAATGATCACACCCGCTCTGCTTTAGCTAAGGAGATTGCTGGAGGCCCAGAGCGGGACACTGGTCCTTTCGAGAGAAACTGAAACTGAACTAGCCATGCCTTTGTGGCGCATGCGGATAGGAATTGGATAGAATCGGAGGGCTTAGAAACGTCCTCCAAGGTGGTCAGCTCCATCAGTCCCCCAAAATGAAACAAAGTTATGTTGCTGGGCTCCAAAAAGGACTAAAGCCGCTGCTTTTATGCCAGAAAATATGGTGAGACCAGACCACTCATCTAGATCCAATTCCGTGAATTAAACAAAGCCTCCCTTTCCACTCCCAGCTGAGATGTTGAGGAATCAAAGGCTGAAGCCCCAGCCTTATTTCACTGGCAGTAAAGGAGACACACCTCAGTAAGTCCTGCCAGCTGAGCAAGGGGCTGGGCCTGGGGGAGGTGGCGCCTGCCCAGATTCTTCTCTCAGGGCAAGTGCCGTCTTTGCAACACCAGGCAAATGGAACAAACATTGCCGGAGTGTTTTCATACAGACAGAAAGACAAAATGGAACAAACTTTGGTTTAATGATAAAGACCCATTGGCTCTCAACAAAGGCAAAAATGACAAAAGGCAGAGCATAGACAACACCCAACCTTTGAAATTTATTGATAAATCTAATAAAACTATTGAATCTTGAATAATACTAATGGATCTTAACGACTAAATTGAGGAGATTCCTATCATGTCAACTAACTAAGTAGAAGATTAAACTACCCTAAAAGCTTAAAAAACAGTCCTATTCCTATCTAGTCCTATTGATACCTAACTCTTGCTAGCCCTGGACAACCTGCAGGGTTGTCTAATTTGGTCTTTTCTTCTTGGCGAGAGGCTCTGCTTCCTTCCGAGGCCGATGTCTTCTCCTGTGGTTGTTCCTTTCTGTCACTCGTTCCCTCGGAAGATCAAGAAGAAAGACCAAATTAGAACAGGTGTCCAGGGCTAGCAAGAGTTAGGTATCAATAGGACTAGATAGGAATAGGACTGTTTTTTAAGCTTTTAGGGTAGTTTATCTTCTACTTAGTTAGTTGACATGATAGGAACTCAATTTAGTCGTTAGATCCATTATTCAAGATTCAATAGTTTTATTAGATTTATCAATAAATTTCAAGGTTGGGTGTTGTCTATGCTCTGCCTTTTGTCATTTTTGCCTTTGTTGAGAGCCAATGGGTCTTTATCATTAAACCAAAGTTTGTTCCATTTTGTCTTTTTGTCTGTATGAAAACACTCCGGCAATGTTTGTTCCATTTGCCTGGTGTTGCAAAGACGGCACTTGCCCTGAGAGAAGAATCTGGGCAGGCGCCACCTCCCCCAGGCCCAGCCCCTTGCTCAGCTGGCAGGACTTACTGAGGTGTGTCTCCTTTACTGCCAGTGAAATAAGGCTGGGGCTTCAGCCTTTGATTCCTCAACATCTCAGCTGGGAGTGGAAAGGGAGGCTTTGTTTAATTCACGGAATTGGATCTAGATGAGTGGTCTGGTCTCACCATATTTTCTGGCATAAAAGCAGCGGCTTTAGTCCTTTTTGGAGCCCAGCAACATAACTTTGTTTCATTTTGGGGGACTGATGGAGCTGACCACCTTGGAGGACGTTTCTAAGCCCTCCGATTCTATCCAATTCCTATCTGCATGCGCCACAAAGGCATGGCTAGTTCAGTTTCAGTTTCTCTCGAAAGGACCAGTGTCCCGCTCTGGGCCTCCAGCAATCTCCTTAGCTAAAGCAGAGCGGGTGTGATCATTATCCTCTGACTTCTCACAGCTCGGGCACTTGCGCCAAAGAAGAATCAAAGGCACTCTTTCTTCGAGGCCAGCAAATGGCCCTGCCTAGCAAGGCTTTGGTGGCAGGGGCTGTGGAGGGTGGAGAGGGGGCGAGGGAGGGGGCAATTGCCAGGCTGCTTCTGGGAAGCCGAGGGAAGCTTGCCCTTGTCTGATGGAGGCGGTGCAGGTGGGCTTTGGATGCTACAAAGTATCTGCCTTGCAGTGGGACTTGTTCCAGCTGCCCCCTCAGTTTGCTGGCCAGTGGCTAACGTGCAGGCTGGGAAGGAAGCAAGATTGGGACTGAAGCAAGATTTGCTTTTCCTTAACGACAGGCAGGAAAGCAGCAAAGCTGCCTGGGTTTTGTCATATCTGGGATCTAGGCATTAAAACCAATGTGAAGGCCAGCAGTGTGGAAAGGGAATTCTGTTAGTGTTGCTTTCTTAGAGGAATGGCAGAGTCTTTTGGGGACAAACACCGAGCTTCTCCAAGGGAGCTGGAAGAGGGCTATAGAAATTCTGCATGAATGTTTGCTAGAGAAATGCCCGTGTGCTGTCCCTGTGTGTGTGTGTGTGTGTCCCCATCAGTTGCCCTGAAAAACATCCTGTTTCTCCAAGTTTCAAGGGAGGAGTGATGAGGTGAGAGACCAGCTCAGAGGCCCAAAGGAGGGAAAACATGCAGTGACATTATTGGGCAGCAAAAGGAGAATTGAGAAAGGGGGCAGGATGAATGGCTCCACTTTGAGAGGAAGCTCTGGAGTTGGCTCTGCGCTGGACAACTTGCAAATTCCAGCTCCTCTCAGAGCTGGAGGAGAGCCAGTGGGAGGAGCCCTTCTGGTTCTCCAGGGCAGGAGATGAGGTCTGGGCCCTTGCACAGAGGCAGGCTCCTGTGCACGTTCAGCTGGAGGCACCTTGCAGAGAAGCACCGGGAAGACCCAGGGCTGTCCCTGCACTGCTTTTGCCCGTCTCATCAGACGACTGAGGAGAAAAGGCCCATGGGAAGCTTCTCAGAGCAAACTTGCAGCAGAAGAAGTACAAGGGCCAGAGGCGGCCCATGCCTCTTTCTGTCCCATGGCTCCCCTGGGGTTCTAGATGGAATGTTGGGCTGTGCCCATAGCAACTGTCGTTGTCTCCTGCTCCTGCGGCCCTTGCTGGAACGCTGGTGGAGCAGCGCTGGAGCAGCAGCTGCAGGATCAGCTCCTGGGCTGTCCCTGACCAGCCGCCTTCTGCACTCAGCGCCAGACCCGGCCTCTGCACCGACGTCCTGGTCTCCTCGTCTGCCTCCGGGCATCCCCAGAGCACTTGGGAACCGTCCAAGGTAAGAAAATCCCCGTTTGCCCTCAAAGCACTAGCACAGGGGCAGGAGGCTCCAGCTGCCTCTCCCACCAAGCACGACACACAGGCTGCGTGCTCACTTTCCCCAGACGAGCTTCCACGTGAAAGCAGGCTGCAGCTTCTGAAGGAATCATGTTGCCTCCAGGGGAAACACAGACCTTTCCATAGAGGACCTAGAGAGGTGTCCCAGTGCAGTTGCAGATCCTCGTCCACGGATGACCTGATTAAAAGTTCTTGGCACCCATTTCAGTCCTCAAACTATCTTGTGCTGACCCCAAAACAAATTGTTTGTGGCTGAGCACTTCAGGGCTTCAGTGTCAACAAATCCCCTTATGCCCTGACTCTGCTCACACCCGCTCCAAAGCTTCAAACACCAGAATGATGGCACTTCTCCTCTGGCATCCCTGTCCTTCAGGGCATAGAAGCATTTGACTGGGCTTCTCCTCAAACACAGGCTTTCAACTTCAAAAACCATCTGGGATCAGCAATTCTTATATACTGACGTAGTTCCATGGCTTATAGATCCATGCTATTTTAATATCTTTATAGATTCTTTTTCCAGTGCACGTAGGGCTGGTTCTACCTCATGCTCAGGGGCGGCCGTCAAATGCCATCTCCTCAAGAGCACAATCACAGTAGCACAGAATTTCCTGGCTTGGAAGGGATTCTCAAAGATCACTGAGCCCAAGTCCAGGGCCTGCCCAGGGCAGCCTCAACAATCACAGCCTGTGCCCAAGAGCAGTGTCCAAACACTTTTGGAGCTCAGTCAGGCTTGGTGCTGTGCCCCCTTCCCTGGGGAGGCTGTTGCAGTGCCCAAGCAGCCTCTGGCTGAAGAACCTTTTCCTTCTATCCAACCTAAGCCTGCACTGGCACATCTCCCCTGCCATTGTCTGGGCTCTTCTCAGTGGCCCCGGGAGTGAAGAGAGTAGTGCATGGCCTTGTGCTTGCCCTCCTGAGGAAGCTGCTGACTGCTAGAGGGTCCTGCCTAGGACATTCCATGTCAAAAAGGCGGCAAAGAGAAAGGAGCTGGGACACAGGAGCTCGGGCTTTGCAATGATGAGGATGAGAAGGAAGGATTTTTAACTGGAGCATTGCTTTGATCTCTTTCAGGTGGAAAGGAGAGGCACAATGAAAAGGAAAGCAAGAGCCCAGATTCAGCCGTGAGTTTTGGCATAGGGTTAAAGGACAGCAAACTGGAGGAATGGCGAGGAGGAGAACTGCTCTTTCAGAGTCAGGGTGGCATTGGTTCAAGCCTGTGGGTGCACAGGAAGGCTCTCTTGACCACTTGCCTTTCTCACCTCCACCTCCTTCTTCCTTTAGACACATCAATGTTGGCAGCGACTTTCAGGCTGAGCTGCCAGAGCTGCAGAGCAGAGCACCAAGTGAGGATGAAGAGCCTGCAACCCTGGTCTGGAAGCCCTGGGGGGAGGATGACTCTGACATGGAAAAACCTGACAGAGGTAGCTTTGCTTCAAGCTTTTCTTCCACCCCTGAGCTACTTGGGTCTTTAAAAGGCTCCTTTTGCGTAAAAAGGCAGCCTTTTGCAGGCTCTGCTTCTCTCCTTGTCTCGCCCATCTTCCCATGTAGAAGTGTTAGAGGCAAGGAGCAAGAGCAAGCACCTTGCTCTCCAAATTGGTCAGGGCCGTCTGCCACTGGAAGAGCGGAGATTGGCCCCCACTTCTTCTTACAGAAGCTGCTTTGGAGGGAGAGCCAGCACTGCGTGGGCCCTTGGTTCAGCTGGCCCTGGCTTTGCTCTCCTTTTCATACTCTCCAAGCTGCTGTCTTTAGCTCCCGGCCTTTCCTTCTGCCTTGCATGGCAGTCTTTGCCCTTGCTGGCCTCAAGGCTGACTTTCGGTGGGTTTTTTGTTGTGCTTGCAGTAAGAGAACTGTTGGACATGGCCAGCTCCCGTGGCATTCCCGGGGCAGCAGCTAACCTGGAGCGCGCCCTGCACTGCCTGCACCGGGCACGCGGCAGCGTTCCGGTAAGAAGCGGCTGTTTGGGCGCAGAGAAGAGGGCACAGGGAATGCAGAGGGCCCGGGCACTGGGACAGCCTTTCCTGGCTGCTCTTTGAAGAAGGGTCTTAACAGGGAGCAGAGCACTTGCTGCCTGCTGTGTCTCCTCCAGCTGCGTCAGGGCTGAGCCCAAAGGGCTCCAGCAGGGAGAATCTCCCTCCTGGAGGCGGCGGCGGCGGCGGAAGGTCCTGCTGCCTTGTAAATGGCCTGGAGAGCTGGCTTCTCTAAGACATTTGGAGGGGAAATTCCCAGAAGCCTCAGTCAGCTGAGGCCATTCTGGCTGCAGGAGCAGCAAAATCCTTAGGTTGGTGAGCAAAAGGCCACTCTCGGGGACCAGGATCAAAGGGTTGGGCAGCAAAAACCAGGGACTTGGAGCAAATGACAGTGTTTCACCCACATGGGATACAGTCGCTTGAATGTCTGGAGAGGCAAAGTAGCTGCAAGGCAGCACCTGTGATTTTTTGGCTCATTTTTAATGTGGTGGGGCGGCTAAAGCCTCTTCCCTCTTGATCTTGCAGGAGGCTCTGGAGATGCTGCTCTCAGAGGGGCCTGCAACACCTCAAGGCCACCCCATGGCTGATTATCATTACGCAGGTAAGCAAAGCAGAGCTTCTTGCGTCCCTGACAGATGCTGCCGTCCCCTTCATTGTTGTGGCAAGGGTTTCTGCTTAAAGCAATTGTGCTTAACACCAGCACAAGGTCTTGTCTCCTCTGCGGGTGGGGAAGCACCAGCATCTAGTCCTTCAGCTTTACTTCTTTTCCAATCCTTCTCCCCGGGCAATGCCTGCTCTTGTCTTCATGACCTTCTGAGGGAGCAGACACGTACACACACGTGAATGACGGCCTGCCACCATTTTCTTTCGGCAGCCAGTGGGATCTACTTGGTGTGGATCAAGGGATGCGTTTACTACCCGCTGCTTTTTCTTGCCAGGCTCTGATAGATGGACACCTGAGGAGAAGGAGTCCTTCCAAAAGGCTTTCCACACCTACGGCAAGGATTTTCATCTCATCCAGAAGCAGGTAAAGCCACGGGACATTCTTTACCCGAGCAGATCGTCAGGAGGAAAGCTTGGTTATTTCTGGGAACAAGCACTGGGCTTCAGTCTCTCTCTTCTCAAGTACCAAGTATCTTCAAGAAGTAACAAAAGGGGACATCAAAAGCCTGTGTCAAAAGGATGATCCTGCCTCTCCAGCCCTTTTCTCCAAGCTCTTTTGGAAGATGAAGCTTTCTTCTGTCAGACTTGTCGCACAGGTCTGCTGCTGCTTCCACAAGACGGTGTGCTGGCATAACTGGAGGGAAGCGGGGAAAGAAGAACTGTGCTAGATGGATTTGTTGTTGATCTGTGCATTGCGTGTATTACCACCTAGCAGAATACACGGTTTAAGACATTGCATGATGCCTCTCTTTCCCCATGTTGATTTCATTTTACACCCTACTCCATTTACTTCATGCTTTTCCTTCCTAGTTCACTCCATATTCTACTTTTTCCCCAGTGCACCCGACACCATTTTCGACTCCTTCTTTTTCTCTTCACAACAGATCCAGACTAAGACCGTGGCACAGTGTGTGGAGTACTACTACTCCTGGAAAAAGGAGCATAAACTTGCCAGCACTCTGGCTCAGGTGAGGGGCAAGAAAATCGAGACGTGCCAGGAAGGTCGAGAAACTGGCAGAAGGGGAGAAAAGCTGCTGGCGAGCCATGCCAGACGCCCCTTTGCCAGGATCACATCGTCCCATGCGCTGGGAAAGGCACAGCAGATGCTGCCCGGGGCTTCCTTGTGCTGCTGCCCTGAAGTATGCAATTCTGGAGCCTAACTTTGACCCAAGGAAGCAGCAGCGCCACCAAAATGGGCTTTGACTCTCTACAGATGGGCTTCTCAAGGGCTGGCACCCTCGCTGACTCCAATCAGACCCTTAATTCCCCACTGCTTGCTGACATCAGCAATCCAGGCTGCCTTTGTGGATATGCTGCAGATTTTCAGGGAGTTTTTCTAGCATCGCAGCATACTCCCCAAGAAGGAGCTGCCGGTGCCGTGGCTCCCCTAAAACTTTCCTTACCGGCAAAGAGCAATTTGCTTCACATCATGTGAGAGAGAGAGAGAGAGAGAGAGACAGGGAGGGAGATTATTTTGGGGACTAGAAAATGGCTAACCATGTGTCTACCCTAATTGGACTGAATTTAAATGCCATTGCCTAGACATTTGTGGAGGAAAAGCAGAGAGAAATAGATGTTAGGCAGAAAGGTAGAAATAAGAAATGTAGAGCTCTAAATAGGCAGGTATTTATCCCACCCCTTTGGCCTGTAGAAAAGAGGAGTATTTTCCTCCAAGCTCTGGGTTGGCAGCCCGCCGCAGCCCATTGGCAAAGGCAGCCGTTTTCTCAGCTCTTGAGGGTCTGGAAGGATTTGCTTAGGCCGATAGATTTTTGTGCTGGATGCTCTGATTTCCAGCTTTGTGAGAGGAAGGAAGCATTGATAAGGACTCTTTGATTTCCAGAGTGTGGGCAAAGCAAAGAGGAGGAAAAGCCCTCCCAGAAAGGAGAACGGGGAGACAGGGAAGAGAAGCCGCAAGAGGGCTCGCAGCGCCGAGTGTCCCTGCTGCCAAGCGCGCCAGCCGCCCCGCTCGGCGGGAGGCCCCTTTCCCTGCGGGCAGTGCAAACGGTGCGTAAGTTCCTCCTCTTTCTGCTCAAAGCTGCGCCTTTGGACTAAAACAGGCTGACCCTTTTCAAAGGCACCGCAGGGGAAGCTGGGGGCACTTGCAGCATCGCCCCCGGCAGCCGTGGTCAAGCTTAACACCCACCTCAAACCCAAAGAGCTTAGGTAAAACCCAGCCTTCACAATGAAACCTTGCCGTGCCCCAACAAGACACAGTTCATACAAGTAGGAATAGATCCATCAAAGCTTGGTTTGATGCTGCTGATCAAATTCAAAAGAGGATGCAGCAAAAGGAGGAAGACATTTCAAGGCATTGAAAGTAGAACCATCAGACTCATGGTGCTGATCAATTCACAAATGTGCCACTGCCCGAAAAGACAGAAATTCCTACTCAAACGGAGATCTCGGCACTTGGTTTCATGGTGTGTACTAAAGTGAGCAATGGATGGTTTGTTTCCTATCTTGCAGGGTGTTTGAAACCGTGAAGGAAAGGAACAACCACAGGAGAAGACATCGGCCTCGGAAGGCAGCAGAGCCTCTCGCCAAGAAGAAAAGACCAAATTAGACAACCCTGCAGGTTGTCCAGGGCTAGCAAGAGTTAGGTATCAATAGGACTAGATAGGAATAGGACTGTTTTTTAAGCTTTTAGGGTAGTTTAATCTTCTACTTAGTTAGTTGACATGATAGGAATCTCCTCAATTTAGTCGTTAAGATCCATTAGTATTATTCAAGATTCAATAGTTTTATTAGATTTATCAATAAATTTCAAAGGTTGGGTGTTGTCTATGCTCTGCCTTTTGTCATTTTGCCTTTGTTGAGAGCCAATGGGTCTTTATCATTAAACCAAAGTTTGTTCCATTTTGTCTTTTTGTCTGTATGAAAACACTCTGGCAATGTTTGTTCCATTTGCCTGGTGTTGCAAAGACGGCACTTGCCCTGAGAGAAGAATCTGGGCAGGCGCCACCTCCCCAGGCCCAGCCCCTTGCTCAGCTGGCAGGACTTACTGAGGTGTGTCTCCTTTACTGCCAGTGAAATAAGGCTGGGGCTTCAGCCTTTGATTCCTCAACATCTCAGCTGGGAGTGGAAAGGGAGGCTTTGTTTAATTCACGGAATTGGATCTAGATGAGTGGTCTGGTCTCACCATATTTTCTGGCATAAAAGCAGCGGCTTTAGTCCTTTTTGGAGCCCAGCAACATAACTTTGTTTCATTTTGGGGGACTGATGGAGCTGACCACCTTGGAGGACGTTTCTAAGCCCTCCGATTCTATCCAATTCCTATCCGCATGCGCCACAAAGGCATGGCTAGTTCAGTTTCAGTTTCTCTCGAAAGGACCAGTGTCCCGCTCTGGGCCTCCAGCAATCTCCTTAGCTAAAGCAGAGCGGGTGTGATCATTATCCTCTGACTTCTCACAGCTCGGGCACTTGCGCCAAAGAAGAATCAAAGGCACTCTTTCTTCGAGGCCAGCAAATGGCCCTGCCTAGCAAGGCTTTGGTGGCAGGGGCTGTGGAGGGTGGAGAGGGGGCGAGGGAGGGGGCAATTGCCAGGCTGCTTCTGGGAAGCCGAGGGAAGCTTGCCCTTGTCTGATGGAGGCGGTGCAGGTGGGCTTTGGATGCTACAAAGTATCTGCCTTGCAGTGGGACTTGTTCCAGCTGCCCCCTCAGTTTGCTGGCCAGTGGCTAACGTGCAGGCTGGGAAGGAAGCAAGATTGGGACTGAAGCAAGATTTGCTTTTCCTTAACGACAGGCAGGAAAGCAGCAAAGCTGCCTGGGTTTTGTCATATCTGGGATCTAGGCATTAAAACCAATGTGAAGGCCAGCAGTGTGGAAAGGGAATTCTGTTAGTGTTGCTTTCTTAGAGGAATGGCAGAGTCTTTTGGGGACAAACACCGAGCTTCTCCAAGGGAGCTGGAAGAGGGCTATAGAAATTCTGCATGAATGTTTGCTAGAGAAATGCCCGTGTGCTGTCCCTGTGTGTGTGTGTGTGTCCCCATCAGTTGCCCTGAAAAACATCCTGTTTCTCCAAGTTTCAAGGGAGGAGTGATGAGGTGAGAGACCAGCTCAGAGGCCCAAAGGAGGGAAAACATGCAGTGACATTATTGGGCAGCAAAAGGAGAATTGAGAAAGGGGGCAGGATGAATGGCTCCACTTTGAGAGGAAGCTCTGGAGTTGGCTCTGCGCTGGACAACTTGCAAATTCCAGCTCCTCTCAGAGCTGGAGGAGAGCCAGTGGGAGGAGCCCTTCTGGTTCTCCAGGGCAGGAGATGAGGTCTGGGCCCTTGCACAGAGGCAGGCTCCTGTGCACGTTCAGCTGGAGGCACCTTGCAGAGAAGCACCGGGAAGACCCAGGGCTGTCCCTGCACTGCTTTTGCCCGTCTCATCAGACGACTGAGGAGAAAAGGCCCCATGGGAAGCTTCTCAGAGCAAACTTGCAGCAGAAGAAGTACAAGGGCCAGAGGCGGCCCATGCCTCTTTCTGTCCCATGGCTCCCCTGGGGTTCTAGATGGAATGTTGGGCTGTGCCCATAGCAACTGTCGTTGTCTCCTGCTCCTGCGGCCCTTGCTGGAACGCTGGTGGAGCAGCGCTGGAGCAGCAGCTGCAGGATCAGCTCCTGGGCTGTCCCTGACCAGCCGCCTTCTGCACTCAGCGCCAGACCCGGCCTCTGCACCGACGTCCTGGTCTCCTCGTCTGCCTCCGGGCGTCCCCAGAGCACTTGGGAACCGTCCAAGGTAAGAAAATCCCCGTTTGCCCTCAAAGCACTAGCACAGGGGCAGGAGGCTCCAGCTGCCTCTCCCACCAAGCACGACACACAGGCTGCGTGCTCACTTTCCCCAGACGAGCTTCCACGTGAAAGCAGGCTGCAGCTTCTGAAGGAATCATGTTGCCTCCAGGGGAAACACAGACCTTTCCATAGAGGACCTAGAGAGGTGTCCCAGTGCAGTTGCAGATCCTCGTCCACGGATGACCTGATTAAAAGTTCTTGGCACCCATTTCAGTCCTCAAACTATCTTGTGCTGACCCCAAAACAAATTGTTTGTGGCTGAGCACTTCAGGGCTTCAGTGTCAACAAATCCCCTTATGCCCTGACTCTGCTCACACCCGCTCCAAAGCTTCAAACACCAGAATGATGGCACTTCTCCTCTGGCATCCCTGTCGTTCAGGGCATAGAAGCATTTGACTGGGCTTCTCCTCAAACACAGGCTTTCAACTTCAAAAACCATCTGGGATCAGCAATTCTTATATACTGACGTAGTTCCATGGCTTATAGATCCATGCTATTTTAATATCTTTATAGATTCTTTTTCCAGTGCACGTAGGGCTGGTTCTACCTCATGCTCAGGGGCGGCCGTCAAATGCCATCTCCTCAAGAGCACAATCACAGTAGCACAGAATTTCCTGGCTTGGAAGGGATTCTCAAAGATCACTGAGCCCAAGTCCAGGGCCTGCCCAGGGCAGCCTCAACAATCACAGCCTGTGCCCAAGAGCAGTGTCCAAACACTTTTGGAGCTCAGTCAGGCTTGGTGCTGTGCCCCCTTCCCTGGGGAGGCTGTTGCAGTGCCCAAGCAGCCTCTGGCTGAAGAACCTTTTCCTTCTATCCAACCTAAGCCTGCACTGGCACATCTCCCCTGCCATTGTCTGGGCTCTTCTCAGTGGCCCCGGGAGTGAAGAGAGTAGTGCATGGCCTTGTGCTTGCCCTCCTGAGGAAGCTGCTGACTGCTAGAGGGTCCTGCCTAGGACATTCCATGTCAAAAAGGCGGCAAAGAGAAAGGAGCTGGGACACAGGAGCTCGGGCTTTGCAATGATGAGGATGAGAAGGAAGGATTTTTAACTGGAGCATTGCTTTGATCTCTTTCAGGTGGAAAGGAGAGGCACAATGAAAAGGAAAGCAAGAGCCCAGATTCAGCCGTGAGTTTTGGCATAGGGTTAAAGGACAGCAAACTGGAGGAATGGCGAGGAGGAGAACTGCTCTTTCAGAGTCAGGGTGGCATTGGTTCAAGCCTGTGGGTGCACAGGAAGGCTCTCTTGACCACTTGCCTTTCTCACCTCCACCTCCTTCTTCCTTTAGACACATCAATGTTGGCAGCGACTTTCAGGCTGAGCTGCCAGAGCTGCAGAGCAGAGCACCAAGTGAGGATGAAGAGCCTGCAACCCTGGTCTGGAAGCCCTGGGGGGAGGATGACTCTGACATGGAAAAACCTGACAGAGGTAGCTTTGCTTCAAGCTTTTCTTCCACCCCTGAGCTACTTGGGTCTTTAAAAGGCTCCTTTTGCGTAAAAAGGCAGCCTTTTGCAGGCTCTGCTTCTCTCCTTGTCTCGCCCATCTTCCCATGTAGAAGTGTTAGAGGCAAGGAGCAAGAGCAAGCACCTTGCTCTCCAAATTGGTCAGGGCCGTCTGCCACTGGAAGAGCGGAGATTGGCCCCCACTTCTTCTTACAGAAGCTGCTTTGGAGGGAGAGCCAGCACTGCGTGGGCCCTTGGTTCAGCTGGCCCTGGCTTTGCTCTCCTTTTCATACTCTCCAAGCTGCTGTCTTTAGCTCCCGGCCTTTCCTTCTGCCTTGCATGGCAGTCTTTGCCCTTGCTGGCCTCAAGGCTGACTTTCGGTGGGTTTTTTGTTGTGCTTGCAGTAAGAGAACTGTTGGACATGGCCAGCTCCCGTGGCATTCCCGGGGCAGCAGCTAACCTGGAGCGCGCCCTGCACTGCCTGCACCGGGCACGCGGCAGCGTTCCGGTAAGAAGCGGCTGTTTGGGCGCAGAGAAGAGGGCACAGGGAATGCAGAGGGCCCGGGCACTGGGACAGCCTTTCCTGGCTGCTCTTTGAAGAAGGGTCTTAACAGGGAGCAGAGCACTTGCTGCCTGCTGTGTCTCCTCCAGCTGCGTCAGGGCTGAGCCCAAAGGGCTCCAGCAGGGAGAATCTCCCTCCTGGAGGCGGCGGCGGCGGCGGAAGGTCCTGCTGCCTTGTAAATGGCCTGGAGAGCTGGCTTCTCTAAGACATTTGGAGGGGAAATTCCCAGAAGCCTCAGTCAGCTGAGGCCATTCTGGCTGCAGGAGCAGCAAAATCCTTAGGTTGGTGAGCAAAAGGCCACTCTCGGGGACCAGGATCAAAGGGTTGGGCAGCAAAAACCAGGGACTTGGAGCAAATGACAGTGTTTCACCCACATGGGATACAGTCGCTTGAATGTCTGGAGAGGCAAAGTAGCTGCAAGGCAGCACCTGTGATTTTTTGGCTCATTTTTAATGTGGTGGGGCGGCTAAAGCCTCTTCCCTCTTGATCTTGCAGGAGGCTCTGGAGATGCTGCTCTCAGAGGGGCCTGCAACACCTCAAGGCCACCCCATGGCTGATTATCATTACGCAGGTAAGCAAAGCAGAGCTTCTTGCGTCCCTGACAGATGCTGCCGTCCCCTTCATTGTTGTGGCAAGGGTTTCTGCTTAAAGCAATTGTGCTTAACACCAGCACAAGGTCTTGTCTCCTCTGCGGGTGGGGAAGCACCAGCATCTAGTCCTTCAGCTTTACTTCTTTTCCAATCCTTCTCCCCGGGCAATGCCTGCTCTTGTCTTCATGACCTTCTGAGGGAGCAGACACGTACACACACGTGAATGACGGCCTGCCACCATTTTCTTTCGGCAGCCAGTGGGATCTACTTGGTGTGGATCAAGGGATGCGTTTACTACCCGCTGCTTTTTCTTGCCAGGCTCTGATAGATGGACACCTGAGGAGAAGGAGTCCTTCCAAAAGGCTTTCCACACCTACGGCAAGGATTTTCATCTCATCCAGAAGCAGGTAAAGCCACGGGACATTCTTTACCCGAGCAGATCGTCAGGAGGAAAGCTTGGTTATTTCTGGGAACAAGCACTGGGCTTCAGTCTCTCTCTTCTCAAGTACCAAGTATCTTCAAGAAGTAACAAAAGGGGACATCAAAAGCCTGTGTCAAAAGGATGATCCTGCCTCTCCAGCCCTTTTCTCCAAGCTCTTTTGGAAGATGAAGCTTTCTTCTGTCAGACTTGTCGCACAGGTCTGCTGCTGCTTCCACAAGACGGTGTGCTGGCATAACTGGAGGGAAGCGGGGAAAGAAGAACTGTGCTAGATGGATTTGTTGTTGATCTGTGCATTGCGTGTATTACCACCTAGCAGAATACACGGTTTAAGACATTGCATGATGCCTCTCTTTCCCCATGTTGATTTCATTTTACACCCTGCTCCATTTACTTCATGCTTTTCCTTCCTAGTTCACTCCATATTCTACTTTTTCCCCAGTGCACCCGACACCATTTTCGACTCCTTCTTTTTCTCTTCACAACAGATCCAGACTAAGACCGTGGCACAGTGTGTGGAGTACTACTACTCCTGGAAAAAGGAGCATAAACTTGCCAGCACTCTGGCTCAGGTGAGGGGCAAGAAAATCGAGACGTGCCAGGAAGGTCGAGAAACTGGCAGAAGGGGAGAAAAGCTGCTGGCGAGCCATGCCAGACGCCCCTTTGCCAGGATCACATCGTCCCATGCGCTGGGAAAGGCACAGCAGATGCTGCCCGGGGCTTCCTTGTGCTGCTGCCCTGAAGTATGCAATTCTGGAGCCTAACTTTGACCCAAGGAAGCAGCAGCGCCACCAAAATGGGCTTTGACTCTCTACAGATGGGCTTCTCAAGGGCTGGCACCCTCGCTGACTCCAATCAGACCCTTAATTCCCCACTGCTTGCTGACATCAGCAATCCAGGCTGCCTTTGTGGATATGCTGCAGATTTTCAGGGAGTTTTTCTAGCATCGCAGCATACTCCCCAAGAAGGAGCTGCCGGTGCCGTGGCTCCCCTAAAACTTTCCTTACCGGCAAAGAGCAATTTGCTTCACATCATGTGAGAGAGAGAGAGAGAGAGAGACAGGGAGGGAGATTATTTTGGGGACTAGAAAATGGCTAACCATGTGTCTACCCTAATTGGACTGAATTTAAATGCCATTGCCTAGACATTTGTGGAGGAAAAGCAGAGAGAAATAGATGTTAGGCAGAAAGGTAGAAATAAGAAATGTAGAGCTCTAAATAGGCAGGTATTTATCCCACCCCTTTGGCCTGTAGAAAAGAGGAGTATTTTCCTCCAAGCTCTGGGTTGGCAGCCCGCCGCAGCCCATTGGCAAAGGCAGCCGTTTTCTCAGCTCTTGAGGGTCTGGAAGGATTTGCTTAGGCCGATAGATTTTTGTGCTGGATGCTCTGATTTCCAGCTTTGTGAGAGGAAGGAAGCATTGATAAGGACTCTTTGATTTCCAGAGTGTGGGCAAAGCAAAGAGGAGGAAAAGCCCTCCCAGAAAGGAGAACGGGGAGACAGGGAAGAGAAGCCGCAAGAGGGCTCGCAGCGCCGAGTGTCCCTGCTGCCAAGCGCGCCAGCCGCCCCGCTCGGCGGGAGGCCCCTTTCCCTGCGGGCAGTGCAAACGGTGCGTAAGTTCCTCCTCTTTCTGCTCAAAGCTGCGCCTTTGGACTAAAACAGGCTGACCCTTTTCAAAGGCACCGCAGGGGAAGCTGGGGGCACTTGCAGCATCGCCCCCGGCAGCCGTGGTCAAGCTTAACACCCACCTCAAACCCAAAGAGCTTAGGTAAAACCCAGCCTTCACAATGAAACCTTGCCGTGCCCCAACAAGACACAGTTCATACAAGTAGGAATAGATCCATCAAAGCTTGGTTTGATGCTGCTGATCAAATTCAAAAGAGGATGCAGCAAAAGGAGGAAGACATTTCAAGGCATTGAAAGTAGAACGATCAGACTCATGGTGCTGATCAATTCACAAATGTGCCACTGCCCGAAAAGACAGAAATTCCTACTCAAACGGAGATCTCGGCACTTGGTTTCATGGTGTGTACTAAAGTGAGCAATGGATGGTTTGTTTCCTATCTTGCAGGGTGTTTGAAACCGTGAAGGAAAGGAACAACCACAGGAGAAGACATCGGCCTCGGAAGGCAGCAGAGCCTCTCGCCAAGAAGAAAAGACCAAATTAGACAACCCTGCAGGTTGTCCAGGGCTAGCAAGAGTTAGGTATCAATAGGACTAGATAGGAATAGGACTGTTTTTTAAGCTTTTAGGGTAGTTTAATCTTCTACTTAGTTAGTTGACATGATAGGAATCTCCTCAATTTAGTCGTTAAGATCCATTAGTATTATTCAAGATTCATTAGTTTTATTAGATTTATCAATAAATTTCAAAGGTTGGGTGTTGTCTATGCTCTGCCTTTTGTCATTTTGCCTTTGTTGAGAGCCAATGGGTCTTTATCATTAAACCAAAGTTTGTTCCATTTTGTCTTTTTGTCTGTATGAAAACACTCTGGCAATGTTTGTTCCATTTGCCTGGTGTTGCAAAGACGGCACTTGCCCTGAGAGAAGAATCTGGGCAGGCGCCACCTCCCCCGGGCCCAGCCCCTTGCTCAGCTGGCAGGACTTACTGAGGTGTGTCTCCTTTACTGCCAGTGAAATAAGGCTGGGGCTTCAGCCTTTGATTCCTCAACATCTCAGCTGGGAGTGGAAAGGGAGGCTTTGTTTAATTCACGGAATTGGATCTAGATGAGTGGTCTGGTCTCACCATATTTTCTGGCATAAAAGCAGCGGCTTTAGTCCTTTTTGGAGCCCAGCAACATAACTTTGTTTCATTTTGGGGGACTGATGGAGCTGACCACCTTGGAGGACGTTTCTAAGCCCTCCGATTCTATCCAATTCCTATCCGCATGCGCCACAAAGGCATGGCTAGTTCAGTTTCAGTTTCTCTCGAAAGGACCAGTGTCCCGCTCTGGGCCTCCAGCAATCTCCTTAGCTAAAGCAGAGCGGGTGTGATCATTATCCTCTGACTTCTCACAGCTCGGGCACTTGCGCCAAAGAAGAATCAAAGGCACTCTTTCTTCGAGGCCAGCAAATGGCCCTGCCTAGCAAGGCTTTGGTGGCAGGGGCTGTGGAGGGTGGAGAGGGGGCGAGGGAGGGGGCAATTGCCAGGCTGCTTCTGGGAAGCCGAGGGAAGCTTGCCCTTGTCTGATGGAGGCGGTGCAGGTGGGCTTTGGATGCTACAAAGTATCTGCCTTGCAGTGGGACTTGTTCCAGCTGCCCCCTCAGTTTGCTGGCCAGTGGCTAACGTGCAGGCTGGGAAGGAAGCAAGATTGGGACTGAAGCAAGATTTGCTTTTCCTTAACGACAGGCAGGAAAGCAGCAAAGCTGCCTGGGTTTTGTCATATCTGGGATCTAGGCATTAAAACCAATGTGAAGGCCAGCAGTGTGGAAAGGGAATTCTGTTAGTGTTGCTTTCTTAGAGGAATGGCAGAGTCTTTTGGGGACAAACACCGAGCTTCTCCAAGGGAGCTGGAAGAGGGCTATAGAAATTCTGCATGAATGTTTGCTAGAGAAATGCCCGTGTGCTGTCCCTGTGTGTGTGTGTGTGTCCCCATCAGTTGCCCTGAAAAACATCCTGTTTCTCCAAGTTTCAAGGGAGGAGTGATGAGGTGAGAGACCAGCTCAGAGGCCCAAAGGAGGGAAAACATGCAGTGACATTATTGGGCAGCAAAAGGAGAATTGAGAAAGGGGGCAGGATGAATGGCTCCACTTTGAGAGGAAGCTCTGGAGTTGGCTCTGCGCTGGACAACTTGCAAATTCCAGCTCCTCTCAGAGCTGGAGGAGAGCCAGTGGGAGGAGCCCTTCTGGTTCTCCAGGGCAGGAGATGAGGTCTGGGCCCTTGCACAGAGGCAGGCTCCTGTGCACGTTCAGCTGGAGGCACCTTGCAGAGAAGCACCGGGAAGACCCAGGGCTGTCCCTGCACTGCTTTTGCCCGTCTCATCAGACGACTGAGGAGAAAAGGCCCCATGGGAAGCTTCTCAGAGCAAACTTGCAGCAGAAGAAGTACAAGGGCCAGAGGCGGCCCATGCCTCTTTCTGTCCCATGGCTCCCCTGGGGTTCTAGATGGAATGTTGGGCTGTGCCCATAGCAACTGTCGTTGTCTCCTGCTCCTGCGGCCCTTGCTGGAACGCTGGTGGAGCAGCGCTGGAGCAGCAGCTGCAGGATCAGCTCCTGGGCTGTCCCTGACCAGCCGCCTTCTGCACTCAGCGCCAGACCCGGCCTCTGCACCGACGTCCTGGTCTCCTCGTCTGCCTCCGGGCATCCCCACAGCACTTGGGATCCAAGTGTCCAGAATCACTGGCAGGTCCACTGCCAGGGGCACAAAGTGTCTGATCCAGAGTAGGAGTAAGAAGGATAGCCAGAAAACGGCTGGGGTCAGAAGAGCTCCCTGGGGCCTAGTCACTTGCTTGGTGCCAGCCTTCTGCTGAAGCAGAAAATGCTCAGCTTTTGTCTTTGGCACAGTAGGCAGCCTAGGCAGAGCCAAGCCAGGCCCAGCCGCTCTCATAGGCAGCAGGAACTCCCTGAGCGCTGCCGCACTGCCTCAAAGCACAACAACAGCTTCTGCAGAGGGGCCTAAGTGCCTTTGAGACCGAGGGGCAACTTCTGGCGCAGCCTACACCCAGACACGCACACAACACACTGCTCTGGCAGACAAGAAATGCACGGGACGTACTCAGTGTCTTCAGGCCCTGCTCCTCCCTCATCTCGAGCTGCTGGGCTGCGCTGCTGCAGGAAGTGCCAGCAGCGGGGGGCGAGCTGGCTGCTGCAGGCCATGCTGGTCCAGCGGCACCAGGTTGAATTGCAGAGCCCGTCTTGAGCTGGGACAAGAAAGGATTGCCCGTCAGAAGGGTGGCTGGCACAGATGCCCTGTGGAACGCACGGCAAAAGCAAGGCCTTGGGAAGGTGCTGTCAGCCACCGCCGGGCCTCTCCAGCTAGGGCGTTTCCCATGTCCCCTTCTCAAAGGCAACTTTGGGAAAAGCCCAAAGGCTACTTGGATCCAGCCCCTCAGGGACACTTCCATGCTCCACGATTGCAGCTTTTCTGCTAGACACTGGCAACAAGGTATCACTGAGGCTGCCAAGATCCAGAAAGAGATCAGAGCATGGCCCCAGAGCCTTGTTGCTTTCCTCCTCCTGTCTTTTCCTGGGCAATGAAATCACCCTGCAGCTTGCATGCAACGGTCCACTCAGAAGCCCGCAGCGTGTCCCTTCTCTGATCTGTTTCACGGATTTCCCCTCTCTATGACAGCCTTTAGGGAGCGGCCCTTTGGAGCCACCTTCCAGCCCCGCCCAGACCCACCCGCCTTTCACAACGCAGGGCTGACGAGGATTCTCCTCTCCAAACTCTGCTTTGACCGGCTGGAAGTGAAGCACAGCCTGAAGCTAATTAGTCCATTAGGAGAGGGCAGGTCCCTTCCAGGGCCCAGTGTGATCCCCTGCAAGGCTGTCAGCTGCGTCTCTGGGCCGCTCCGTCTGCTTACCGACCACGGGCAGCCTGCACTGACAGTGGGCACAAGGGGCTGACTCCTACGCTGGGAATCATGGAATGCTGCCTCTTGTCTGATCCCAAGAGACATTCTCGGGCCCTCTCAGCATCCCAGCTTAAATGTCAAACTTCAGAACCCACTGGCCAGCACTTCTTAGGCCCTCCTCAAGCAGCACTACGTCATGGCAGGCACACCGCCCCCAGCATCTTCAGCCACGAGCAACAAGGGCTGCTCCAAAACGGGAAGCCTGGCCCTGCACCAAAGGCAGTGCCAAGCTCAGCTGCCACTTACCGGCTCTGCGTGTTCAGGCTGTGGAGGGACAGCAGCTGGAGGCTTGATGTTCCTTTGCTCCTCTTCAGCCTCTTCCTCAATGACAGAGGCAGCTGGAGGAGCTGCTGAGCCAGCTGTTGAGCCCTGCAGACAGACAGAAGTGAGAGAGATGGGCAAAAGCCAATCCCTTAGGAGCTGCTTTCTATTGAGCTGGGAAAGGACCCAGAAGTAGGGGAAATCATAGACTTTGATACACGTGGGACTCTGAGTCGCGAAAACTCGAGGAAGATGGCTGCATGAGGTGCTACTCCATCTTGCTGTGCATTTGAGCTTCCCTGCTGGCTACAAGCAGAAAGACGCCTTGGAGCCGTCCCGTTTGCCTTTCGTCTCTTGAAAGGCTCTTCACTGGAAAATCAGCAAACAGCCAGGGCTCCCTTTGCTACTGCTGATGCCACCGGGCAGTTGGCCTTTCTTTCAGCCTCCCACGCTGGCACTCCACACTCAACTGCAACAGGCCAAGCTGGCAGAATTGCTGCACAATTCTCACACGCCAGCAACCTCTCAGCTTCCTTTGCCACTCACCAAAGGACTGGCTTGTCTCCACCCACGTGTCAGGTGACCTGCAGCGAGCAAGGCAAAAGTTACCAGAGGCCCTTAGAAAAGTGCCCGTGCTGGCGACTTTCACAGCACGAGGCAGTCCCAACACAGAGCCACTTTGCCAACGTGCCTCCAGGAGCAACAGCTCTTTCCCACAGCAAGCAAGAGAACCACAAGGGCGCTATAGTAGGCTCTGTCTACATTTGGGCCTCTTTTGCCAAGAGAGAAATAGAAACACGGTGGTGGAAATGCCCGTTGCTCTTCAAAAGTTGGAGCTCCTGTTGTGCCCAACAGCTCAAGCAGCATTTTCCTCTTCTCTTTCCTGCATTTTAGATCTCTATTCTTTTAAATGGCATGCCCTAATTCCCATTCGTTGGCTGAAGATGATAGCCCAGCAAAGCTTCCATAAAGGGCCCCTGGGCTGCGGCAGCTCCCTGCTGAAGCAGCCCAGGAACAGCTGCTGGGCTCAGCAGCAAACCCTCCATGCATTGGAGTTTGTGCTGCATCGCCAAGGGAATCGCAGTCTTGGCACAGCATCAAAGGGTCAAGTCACGCAGCCAAGGCCTCTAAGGGGCAATGTTGGAGCAAAAGGCGCTTTCCTTCACTCCTGGAGAGAACCACTGAGTTGGTAGAAGTACTTCTACAAATCTCTCCTCAGAGTCTGCAATTTGCAGTTCGTCTTGCTTGAAGCAGCAAGCTGAGGAAATGACGGACTCCGCTGCCACGCACTCTCCCGGGGAGGGAAGGCAACCGCTGCAGGTTGCACTGCAAATACTCTGCACCTGCCACCCAGTACAGATGCCCCCTTTTTAGCTGATGCTGCTGGCAGGACATTGACCAAAGCGGTGGCATCTTCATGGCCATTTTGTTCCCAAATAAACTGGGTCACTAGTGCGGCATCAAGAGCAGAGTGAAGCAAAAGCTGGGCGATGCCAGCCCCAGGAGAAACCTTTACTTACGAGTCAGCTGGGTCAGGTAGTAGCCGGAATAGACAACAGAAAAGACAGTGCAAACCATGGCACAGACTTGCCTGATCATTTTGGCAGTGCTGCGTGGGTTTGCACGCTGAATGCCACCCAAGGGAAAGCCAAGACTCCTCTCGGGGTGCAGGCCATCCGCTGAGAACTCCTTGCGCACGAGGATCCTCCTGCAGGGAGCGAGCGGAAGAGCTGCTCTGGATGACCAGGCCTTGCGCGCACTGGGACAACGCTGGGCTGACAGCACTGTTGCACCGCTCCCTTGACCTCACAATAGCAGCTGCTCTGTGGCTTTCTTGTGCCCAGCAAGGCAACCTTCTGTACAGCTAATGCGAAAGAAAAGCCTGGGAAGTTCTCCTCATTCATAAAGCAGCAGAAAATGTCCTCCCAGCCCATAAGGCAGTGCTCAAGGCATCCCAGGGGAACTCAGAAAATGCGCCAACCCAAGTGGCATCCAAGGAAAACCCAAGCAAACCAGACTTTTGGTCTCAAAAGCTTTGACTGAAAGCAAGTCTGCTTCTTCTAGGTGGCATCCTAGCTGGTTCTGAAAAGCCTAACTTCTTCAATGAGATTTAGGGGGCAAAAGAAGCAAAGAGAATAAATTTCCAGGACTCTTGTAGGCTGCAGTTCCTTCTTTAGAATGCGGGTACATGCTTACCTTTGCTCTGACTCCATTTGCAGGCTGACCTCGTTTTGTGGCAGGGAGATGCAAAGCTCCTCTGGTCCTGCTTGCTGTTTCTCTGGCAACTGAATGTCTCCGAACATCCGGAAGATCCGTGCACTGATTCTTGGGCTGCCACACTTGTGTTGTGTTGGAGCTCTGGCAGCAGCCTGTGGCCCACTGCTCTGCAATGGCCTGCAGATGACAAACGCCAAGTAGACCCCTTTGGAACAGTCCAAAGCTGCAGTGGAATATTGGGGTGCATGAGACAGAGAGTACTTTGGACCTTATTAGCATAGGAGAATTGATAGATAAAATGCCTTGGCAAAAGCAAACGGAACTTTGAAAATTAGATCTAGATAGCAAGAAGATTTAATTAGACAGGTTTACCAGAAAAAGAAAATCCTATTAAACAACGTAAGCACGAGGTGTTGTTACATGAATAAGTTTGTGTATGTGATTTCAACCTAATCATTGTAGTATACATTACTAGTCTCCCTAAAATAGTATATAAGTGCTCATATCCCACAAGAAAATCGGATTCTGATCACCGAGTCAGTCTCCCTGTCTATCTCCATCGCCGACAATTGGTGCCCTGTGTGAGGAAATGAATCTGCCTGACAGGCGGGGAGTCGGCGAGCCCCTGGAACTGATGGTGACGGTTAGAGAACCGCGTTTGGGCCTGCAATCCCTGTCTGCTGCGCTTTGACAGGTGAGCCAGGGGAACTAAAGGAATGGGAAAGGAAATGTTCAAAGAGAGAGACGTCTATGAAACCGTGCTTGCCCTTCTGGACAGGCGTGGCTCCCCCATCCCAAAGCACGACCTTAAGTCATTTTATGATGGGTGTCACACATGGTCCCCGACGCTACCCCTTCTTCTGTATTTAGTCTCCGCTTCCGGGACAAGGTCGGAGTAAAGCTCTATGACCTCGCGACACTGCCTGGCCACGAGCCAGAGCTCCGAATGCTTCCTGCTTGGAAGGCAGTCATGGGCGCAATTAAAAAAGTGGGAGGCTGCGGGGAAGACTGTGAGGCTACAGCCTGTGAGGCTACCCTGAGACGGCCCCAGCCGGATTGAAACCTGCCCAGGTCCCACTCTCCATCTCCCGTCTGCATGCCCTCCCCAGCGAGTGCCAGGGATAGAGCCCGGTCGCCACCCCCAGTCCCACCGCCACACTGCCAGCCATCCCAGAGCCGCCGCACACTTATGGCTTATGCAGCAGACACTGACTCTAGCAGTGAAGGGGAGCTGGACTCTTTCAACCCTGGCCCTGAAAAAGATGCGAGCTTACTCCCTTTGGATACGTGTAACAATTGGTTACAGATAAAAAGGAAAGCCCTTAAGGACAGAGACCTTGACACTACTGCAGAAATCTTTGTGGCCCTTGTGCAATTCGGCCTGAAGGGGGAAAATCCACAATGGGAGCCCCTAGATCACTCGGAAGTTAAGGAACTGCGCCATACGTACCGCTGCGCAGGAATATGGACTGGGGTCCCCCTACTTTAGTAATTTATTAAGAGCAAGCTTTACTACTCACCTCATGACTCCTCACGATGGTAAGTTTTTTGGCAAATCTGTTGCTCACACCAACACAATATGCTATATTTATGCCACAATGGAAAAAAGGGCTGGAAAATTTAATTGCAATGTATGCATGGCATGCAAACCAAGCCCTGGCTGCCTTAACTATTGACCACCTTGTGGGGGAGGGGGCGCATACCAAGCCTAATGGCCAAGGCACCTTACTGAGAGAAGCCCTACAGGATATTAGGGCAGCTCACCTGGCATTCCTAAAGGTTCCTGATGCCAAAACTACGCAACAGTCCTTCATGAATATCAAACAAGGTCCGCAAGAGCCTTACTTGCAGTTTGTGGACAAATTGACACAAACATTGGAGAGACAAATCAATAGCGAGCAAGCCAGGGAGATTATACTCCTCAAACTGGCCGTCGAGAACACCAACCTGGACTGTAAGCAGCTTTTAAAATCTTTACCCCCTGAACCTGAACCCACTTTACTCCAAATGATACAAGCGTGCCACCGCTTGGGGACATTAAAACACACCACAGCAGTCACATATCAAGCCGTGGGGCAAGGCATAGCGAACGCTTTTGCCACCGTGAAACTAACCCCTGGGAAACAGGTGGCTTGTTTTGACTGCGAGAGATATGGGCAAATCTGGAGAAACTGCCAAAAACGCAAAAACCTAAAGCTCCGGGTGTATGCCCTTGCTGCTGGAAAGGCCCTCACTTTGCTAATATATGTCGCTCCAAGTTCCACCACAATGGCCAGCCTTTGCAGGGAAACTTCTCTCGCAGCACGGGACGGCGATGCACGAGGATGCAAATTCCGCAGCCGACGCAGCAGCTGGGAGCAACCATGAACTTCCAATCGGCCCTGCCCTCGCCCGCCGAGCAATTGTCGCTGACTTACAACCAGCCACCCCAGGCAGCGCAGGAATGGACCTGGCAACCTCCGACACAGTAACATTGCTTGATTCATCTGTCCATTTGCTTCCCACAGGAGTTTTCGGACCGCCAGGACAGAATATGCATGCTTTGATTATAGGCAGATCTTCCACCTGGATAACAGGGTTGTTTGTTCTCCCTGGAGCTATAGACTCTGATTCCCTTGGGGAAATAAAGATCATGGCTTGGACCCCCCATCCGCCCTGTGTAGTCCCGGCCGGGAGCAATATAGCTCAACTTATAGCCTTTCCTGCAGCACCCCTGCCTGCACCCCTGATAGATGAATAAAGGGAGGAGGGGTTCAGTTCCACAGGGGTGCCACAGATTTTATGGACACAAAATATTACCTCTGAGCGTCCAACATGCCAATGCAATGGGACTCTGAAAGGCAGAGACACTCCTAACAGGACTCATTGATACAGGAGCCGGTGTGACTGTTATCTGAAGCAGCCAATAGCCCAATGAGCGGCGATTAACGACTCGGGGACTCTCCGGCGTGGATGGAAGGAGCGAAAGCCTGGAAAACCAACACTTGGTGCAAATAACAGGGCCTGATTGCCACAGTTAAACTTTTTGTGATGTCTGTGTCCCTGGTTTTGTGGGGGAAATATTTTTTAACAGAGTGGAGAATTTTGATGCATTTAAATTTTGTACACGAGTCATTTGGGACACTCGACACCCCCACAATGGTCCCCAGCTGAAGTGCCCCAGGCACTTTCAAGTCTTGGAAGGAGCAGCCCAGCTATCAAAAGCCACAGTTCGTACAGATCTAAAGCCCTGAAGGACACCTAGCCCTGGTCAGTTTTCCAGTTACTTGCCTTTTTTTTAACAATGTATTTGTTAATCATTTTTTGGTACAGTGTTTAGTACTGTATTGAAATAAACACAGGCAGGGGACCTTCCTCCTCCTTGATGCCTTTATTAAAACTGATCAGCTCTGGTGGGGAGAACCTCTGGGTGGGTCCATGCTCATAACACTAGTGTTCCCAGGAGCGACTCACAAAAGGAGGAAGAGTGCAACTTCGTCCACTGATCCGCAGACTAGAGCTAGAAGTTCCATCCTCAAGACAACATAAGGAAATCTGCTGCTTTTTACTTCAACATTTGAGGTCTTGTGTGTAGCTGACATCTTTGAGATTAGGGTGATGGGTAAAAAGGCCTTGGTGGACACTGGATTCTATCCTCACGTCTAGTCATCACTTTGATTCGTCAATTTTGTGTTGGCTCGTTGTTTTAGGGGTTTTTGGCTTTGTTTCGTGAGGGGTCCATCCCGTTGCATGCAGGAAATGAGGTCATTTGCATGCCGACTCGATGTCCCTTCCCCTCCAGCGTCTGGGTGCCCTCTTCCAGGGAGCAGCAGGGCGACGCTCGGCTAAGGGAGCCGTCCAGCAGCTGCTCCCGCGGGACACGGCGACCCGGGCCGGTACCCCCGGCACGACCGCGACCCGCGCCGAGGCGGGAGCGCCCCCCCGCTCCCCGGGGTCACCCCCGGCACGGGCGGGCCCACGCCGAAAGGTGGGGCCCCCGCCGGGGCAGCGGCGGGCTGGCTCGAGGCACTATTAAAAAGGAAACTGTTAACAGGAGATTACAACATGCAATTATTAACAAGAAATAGCTACAACTCACACTTGGCAGCAATTGCTTTAACTTGAGAACTCTGCAACCTTTAAAAAAATGGGCAGCTTTTTCTGCTCAGAACAATAGAACTAAATCTCTTTTAGTTTAGCCTTCAATGTTTATCTGCCATTACTCTTACGAAGCCAAACTTACATCAATCCTACAAGCAGTCTTTAAAAGCTGCTGCAGGGGGTGCAGCCCCACCTGCCTGGCACCAGCCAGTGTTGAGATTTACCTTCTAACTTGTGATCTGTGATTTTTAACAGGGTTGTTACTAGAACAATTCTAGTGTTGGTATAGAGGTGGTGTCTTTTTACCTATTAATAACATAGCAAAACTGCATGGTTCACTGAGAGTAATTAGATAAGTCATAAATTCAAGATTCTTTAGCTCACATTCAAGACAAATCTTGAACTTTATCTGTAGTAATTTTTTGAGATTTAATTCCACTGTCGGCTTTTTTAGGTGCTTGCTTTTTACTCCATAGTTCTAACAAGGTAATTTTATTGTAAAGATTTCAGTACAGTTGTTTACTTGCATGTTGTTTACTTTGATGTTTAACCGTTATATGACAAATTTTCAGTAACATTTTTGTAATAATAGAGTTTAAATAAGTTAATTCTTGTTAAGATTGAGTTTTGTTTAGTCTCAGCAATGTTAACTTTAAGTTCTTTTAGAGATACTTTATTAAGGTTAAGTTTTAGTGAAGTTGATTTTAAGTTTTGTTGAAGTATACCTGTTTGAGTTATAAGACATAATTCCTTTGCTATAACAAGTGAAGGACATAAAGTCTGAATGAATTTTTGTCAAAATTTACTCCTTTAAATTACAAGATAAGATATTTTGCTCTAGAAATAAGAACAGTTTTTGCTATTTTATTTTTTATAAGTAATACTGAAGAATGAGAAACAATTCCATATTAGGACTGTAATTAGTTATGAGTTATTTATTGCCTTCTTTTACTTTTTTGCTTTAATGTCATATATGTCTAGGGAAATAGAACCTCAATTTCTTAAGACCATTTTTACTGATATATTAGGTAACCCTGATTATGGTGTTGATTTTGTGATGTGAATTTGCTGTCTTTTTATAACCAACATTCCTTTTTTCATTTGCTATTTGTCTATGGTACCATTAACTAACTATTTAACTAACGATAAATGAGAAAACCAGCTACTTTTCAAACCTTCACTTATTGTTCTAGAACTATTTATAAGACATCTATTATTTTTCTAACTACTAAGAGGTTTCTAAAATATATTAAAAAGACTCTTCCGGTTAAAAGCCGTGACCCTAGCCAAGTCCTAGCTTTAACTAGTAGAGAAAATTTTCTGCACGAAAATTATATTCAAGTCATTTTGGCTTACCAAATTTAGACCTAGAACAGCTAAACCTCCGTTTAAGATGAACTTAGAAATCTTACCCGAGAATGATTTTTCAAGCCCTCACTTTAAAAAAATAAAGCTTGCCGATTACTACAGACTCTAAGTAATGGTACAATATTCAAGAAATTGATCATGTATTGTTTTAAAACACCATTCTATTTCTCATGTGCTATAATTGTATCTATTATCTGATTAATTTTTACTTAGTAAAAGTTTATCGTTATGTTACATACTGTTTTGCTTTGATGTTACCTTCTTATGTTCATCATGAGAAACACACATGTTATTAAAAAGCAAAAAAAACCAGGGGGGAATATAGCTCCTCCAGAACTTTACACTATTTTTTTTTTTTTTGAAAGCAGATCAAATCACATCAAATTGGATCCCTTAACCTCATGAACCACCATTGGTGGAACCCCAAGGATTAGAATTCCTGGGTTCTGTGAAATTGGATTTTTGTGTTCATTTTAAATACATGGGAAGGAATCAGTCTAAAAATGCTTCTCCCTATCACCCTATCTATAAGAATTAAACTTTCAGTACAATTACACTTCTGGCAGACTTTCTAAATCCAGTAATGCAGCTGCCAGCAGGAATGTTTTTAGTTTATAAAGATCAAGCCTGAGATTTTAGTGGCTGGAGTTTTTAACTAAAAGATTCTTTTTAGGATGGGTATGTATGTGGTAATTTTGATAATAATTATATTAATCATGATACCTTGCTTGCTTCAATGTGTGCAGAGATTAATTAATAAGACCATTAAAGGAGTGGTTTTGGTTGACACAGAAGGGGGAGATATGATATTGGGGTGCACAAGACAGAGAGTACTTTGGACCTTATTAGGATAAGAGAATTGATAGATAAAATGCCTTGGCAAAAGCAAACGGAACTTTGAAAATTAGATCTAGATAGCAAGAAGATTTAATTAGACAGGTTTACCAGAAAAAGAAAATCCTATTAAACAATGCAAGCAAGAGATGCTGTTATATGCATAAGTTCGTGTAAGTGACTTCAACCTAATCATTGTAGTACACAGTACTAGTCTCCCTAAAATAGTATATAAATGCTTGTATCCCACAAGAAAATCGGATTCTGATCACCGAGTCAGTCTTCCTGTCTCTCTCCATCGATGACAAGCAGCCATCTCAAAAGGCAAACAAATGAGGCTCTCCTGCACTTAAGCTGTGCCACGCAGCTACACAGCCCTGGGCAGACATCGCGGAGCACAGGGACAACAGAAGGCACAGTGAGAGGGACAAAGCCACTCAAGCACACAGACTTTCCATCATTGCTGAGCCCCAGACAACCTCAAGTGCGGCATCACCCACCAGTCCTGTACTGTTGACAAAGAGCAGGTACAGCGGGTGCTGGCCAGGGTCCTGCCAGGCACTTTCTCTCTGCTCTCCTGCACTGCCAGCAGACGTGCCTGCCTTCTTCGGTGCACTCTCAGAGCCTCATACCTATTAGCCACGGCCACCTGGGAGGCGGGAGCAGTCACAGGGGAGACGTGCCGGCTACACCGAGCAGGAACCAAAAGCATCCATGGGCACAGCTGAAAGCCTGGATCTGCACAGGATGTTCTGGCTGTGTCATGATCCGCTCACGCGAGCAGGGAGCTGTGATGGTTCGTTTTCCTGATCTCAGAGTGCAAAACACAACACAGTGGGGATTTCAGTATTAATCCAAACAAATGCACCTTTATTGAATGAGCACAGCAAATGCCATAGAGGGATTAAGGGAGAGGAAAAAGACAAAAGAGGAGAGAGAGAGAGAGCGAGGGGATATAGCTAGCAAACGTAGAAAGACAAAGTCCTTGTAATCCAGCTGATGGAGTTCACCAAGTCATGTTGGGAAGCTCTCAAAGGTTCTGGTTAACTCAAGATTCTGTTATAGTCCATTGCTGAGGGGGGGAAAACAGATCTGGAAGAAAGTCTATTGAAACCGCTGAGGGGGACAAAGATCCAATAAAGAATAGATGTAACAGGTAGTCCATGTTCTCAGCAGTAGGCGAGGACCAATGTCTTCTTGGTCCAATGGCCACACTTGCAGGCAAATATCTTGCTGTGGTCAGGTCGGCTCCCCCACACAGCTCCCCCGTGTTGGGGCTTTCAGTCTCAGTCCTTGGGAGGGGGGAGCTTCTCATGTCTCAGTCCTTGAGAGAGAGGCTTCTTCCATCTCAGTCTGTCTGTCACGGTGGTTGAAAAGCAGATGAGGGGTCTTCTTTGGACCACCAAAGGTTACCCCAGAAAAGTCCAACCGGGCCAAGAGGTGGGAAAATTCCTGGGCTATTGTCGCCAAGCAGGTGCAAGCACATGGGGCGCCTCGCCCCCTGGCAGGCCCTGCTGGAAGCAGTCACTGTAGACACAGCTGTGAACAATTGCTTGGCAGGCCAGAACTCTGCTCAGGGGCCTCAGGATTTCTGGCCTTTATCCAGCACCGCAGACCAGGATTCCAATCAGGCTCCTCAGGGTCCCAAAGTCGGTCCTTGAGACAGTCATGAGGCAAATGAGGGGAACTTCAGACTGTCTCTCACAGGCTGCCCTGCTCTTCACTGGCTTTTGGCTGGAAATGCATTTGCATATTCTTCCTCATCCCAAAGTCCTCGGCTGGGCAAAAACTGGCCAATGGGCAGCATTCCAAAGGCAGGGTAGGTTGGAGCTGATAAAGGAACGGAGACTGTTCCCAATTCCAAACCACACCAGAATGCCCTTAGGAAGGACTTTCCATCTTTAAGAAAGAATGGCCAATTCAGAAGTGAATGTAGAGCCTTATTCCCTGGCTGACAAGGAAGGGAATCTTCCAACAGGCTTGAGGGTGTGTAGGACTATTATTGTGAGTCCAGCTCCAAGCTGCCATTGCAGAAAGTAATCCTGAAGTGGTCCTGATCATCTCTTCCGCTTCCTCCATTGCTTCGCTGCACGTTTCCTTCGTTTTCATTTGAAAAGCTCTTAGAGTGGGTGTTGTGGTTTGTTTCTAGAATGTTCTCTCTCCCCCATGTTATGGTGTTAATGGTTCTGCCTTTTTCCACAGTTACTTGTCAATCTCCCAAGCCCCTCCCCGGTTGCCCCAGTTACCGATGTATCATTTTAATTCCCCACCCCCGGCTGCCTGCCAGTCACCTGGCACTCCTGCCTCTATCTCTAGAACCTTCTAGCCAGGGCGTCAGGTGATTGGTTCAGGGGCCGGGGCCCCTCCCTCAGTTTCAAACTGAGGGCCCCTCCCTCAGTTTGTCCCTTTATGTCTGTCACCTATGTATCACCCTTCCCCAGACTCTGATTTCTTCATGTGTTGTTACCACCCCTACCTCCCACTCCCTTTAAAACCCAGTGTTTCCCCACCCTCGAGGCTCTCTTATTCCTGGATCCCTTGGGTGCACTTGGTCCCTCCGGGGGCTCAAAAAACCCAAATTTGCCACTAACTAGAGAGTTGCCTCTTCCTCCTGCGGAGTGGAAGTCCTGCACGGCAACATCCCTTTGGCTGAAGGCGGGCTGGCCAGCTAGCCTGCACGTTTCACCATCCCATTCCCAATCTCCCAGGGGTTGGGAGATTGACAAGTAACTGTGGAAGGGAGGGGAACAAAGGCAGAACCATTAACACCATAACATGGGGGAAGCAGAACATTCTAGAAACAAACCACAACACGTGGGGATTTAGATGGCGGGGCCCATGCAGCCTGCAGAGGGAATAACAGAAGTACAAACAGTCATAGAGACAACACCAGCATTAAACCAGCCCCACAGCCAAGCAATTTCTCTGAAGTATTTTGTCTCCAATGACTGGTTACCAGTCAGGAGTCTAAAGGGAATCTAGGAAGCCAAGTGTTCTCATCAGTTTGGCTGGACTAGCACACACACCTTCACTGAGTCATTGGCTAGGTTGCAGCCTTCTGCTGCTTGCAAAACAATCCCAGCTTTTGTCTTTACTGCACAGGGAAGCTCAGGCAAAGCCCACCCACTCCCACCTTTTGCCTCAATGGCAAAAGCAACGCCCCGAGTGCTCCCTGCCAGCTTCCAAGCACCACAATGGCTTCTGTAGGGAGTCCAAATGTCTGTCCAGCACCAAGTGAGGAGGAACATGTGCTACAGTTCATGCTGAGGCACCCACACAGTACACTGCTCGATCAGACAAAGGATGCACAGGACGTACTCAGCAGCTTCAGGCACCTCCTCAGCAGCCTGACTGGCAGCCCACTCCCACAGCTCTAGCCTGGCTCTGCAGGGGGCTTCCTGTGGGACCTCCCACCTTCTGAGACAAAGCTCTGGCTTTCCCATTCTCTGGCCCTGCAACGCCATTGCTGCCTAACTCAAACCTGCGCTCTGGTAGCCTCTCACCTGACCGGTCCTTGCCCTCTTGGCACCAGCACTGTTTACCAAGGGACAATGCCACCCAGACAGACAGTGTCCAGAGAAACAGTGCCCATAAGGAGCGCAGAGCAGTCCAAAACAACACACAAGCTCTCTTTTCACAGCCTTTGCCTTTTGACTGGCTCTGCTTCGCACCTCTTCTTGTTCAGCTTGCATGGTGGCAACTTCTTGCTTCATCTCAAGCAGCCTTTTCTCCTGCTCCTTCTCTACCTCTGCCAGGAGGTTTGCCCCTTGTGCCAGCAGCTGCTGTGCCGCCAAACGCTGCCCTTCCAGCTCCTGGTGAGGGGAGAAAGACACTTCCACATGAAGTCCCAGCCATCTCCCCCAAGAATCAGTGGAAGCTTCATGCCTCACACCACCCCCCAACTGAAAAGCGCATATCAGTAGTGACTTTGTGCCCTCCAGCAATGCTGTTCTAATCCAAAAGTTAGAGGGAGTGTCAGCAGCTGGGAGAAAAGGAGATGCCACCATGCTTTCCTGCTCTGATGGCTGCCTGTTTCCTGGCCCCTCTCTCCTCAGGATTTCTACCTGCTCTCAGAGGCTCTGTTCTCCAAGTGCTGAAGTTGTCCTTGTCATCTCCTTTGCTTCCTGCATTTCCTTGCTGCAGGAATGACAGCAATCAGCCTGTCAGAAGAGGCTTAAGAGAGGCTCCGCTGATTGGAGAAATGGATGCTGCCCAAAGGGAAAAAGAAACAAAACAAACCAAATTAAAAGAGACAAAGGAAAAAGGAGCCATTCTTTTCCAAACTGAGTTCCTAACAGGGTCAGGCTGGATTCCTCTAGTGCCCAGAAATACACAGACATCGGACTGAGGGCACCAGCAGCACATCTGCCTTCATGTCCAGGATGCTGCTATTGCAGGAAACATGGCCCAGAACTGCACTAGTCCATTCCTCAAGGTGGCGTCACTTGCTGGGATTTTGGTCCTGATATCACTGTGGGATTGCTGCTTGCTGTCCAAAGGTTTTTTCTTTTTAGGAAAGTCAACAGACCTACTCAAGATCCTATTTGCTATAGACATGGCCTATTTGAGTGACCAAGAGAGATCTGGGGCATAAGGCATTCCTCAAGAGACTCCCAAGAGCTCTGAAAATTATTGATCCCACATGTTGTTCTCAGAACCGCTGGACATGCAGGTTTTCAGCAGCAAGCCAGGAGCAAGGACACAAGCAGCAGGGCACAGATGTGCTCAGCTCTGGCTTGCAGGAAGAGCAGTGTCTGCCTCGGCATGCACCCCCTATCCTGTGCCGGCTGGCATCTTCCTTCACAGCAGGCACAGCCAAGGAAGTGGCCCGGTCAGCAGCTCCTTGTCTGCCACAAGACCTGGCAGCAAAGCCACAGCGATTCTCATCTACTTGACCGGGCCAGGCAGCACATGGGGCTGGCACAAATCCTGCACAGCTGTCCCCGATTGCCTGGCAGAAACCTCTAAGAGTGCGACAGGAGGGACAAGCTGGGTGCCCTCAGATGCTCCCAGTGAGCTCCCCCACAGCCCCCGCCTTCCCACAGACCAATCTAAAACCGCTTGGCAGGGATTGTTTTCATTGTGTTCCTCAAACCCCGTCCCTGGCATTGCAATACTTCGGTTCCTTTGCTACCAGGTAAACCTGAATACACCAGCCGAGAGCAAAAGAGGGCCACAGAAATTACCAGAAGGTGGGAATTCTCCTCTAAGGAACAGCAGTGAGAGTTGTGCTTGTTTAGCCTTGTTTAGCTTGTTTAGAAGAGGAAGCCCCATGGAGACCTTTCCATAGCTGTAGGGCCTTCCAAGAAAGATGGGGACATCTCTTTTAGCAGGGCCAATTGCAAGAGGACAAGGGGCAACGGTTTGAAGCTAAAAGACACTCAATTCACATTGGCTCTAAGGAAGAAGCTGTTTATGAGGAGAATGCTGGAACACTGGCCCAGCCTGCCAAGAGAGCTGGGAGAAGCCCCAAGCCTGGCAACATTCAAGGTTGGATGGCACTCTGAGCAATCTGATCTACTTGAAGATGTCCTTGCCAGGGGCCGTGGCTTTGGAGTAGATGACATTCACAGATCCCTTCTAACCTCAAGCAGTCTTGGATCCTACTTGGTTTCCATTTGAAAAGCATGCAGAGCAGAGATTACTATGTGGGGGCCCATCTGATTGCCTGGAGTTTGGCCGAGGAGCAAACCCTGACAGGGAACAGCTGTTTGGCCTGCAGCCCCTTTGCCTTGTACCTGCAGAAGTTCCTTGGCAGAGCCTCGCCTGTCCACATCCATCTGCAGGCAGCAGCCCAGAAATTCACACAAGCCACGGGGTAGCCTGAGCTGGTGCAGATTTGGTACCCCTTGCTTGCCTATCAGGTAGTTAGCCTGAAGTGAAAGGAAACAGGAGACTCTACGTGATTCTTCCATAGCCTTCAGTGCTCACCTAGACCCCATCTTTTAAGCTGCAGTCTACAGTGGCAATTTCTTGCCTTAGCAGACGGTTAGACATGAGCCTTCTCTCCCAAAGGAAGAAAGGTGCCAGTGCAGCCCCAGCTATTCCAAGCTGCACCAGGTCTAGCCTTGACAGCTGATGTGAGTCCCAGGGACGGTTTTAGAAGTGGGCCTTGCTGGAAGCACTTCAAGCTGTGGGAATGGGATTTTGTCTAATAGACAGGGACCAGAAGGACACAGCTAACTGAGCGTATTTGCACCTTACCCTGTCACTGGTTTCCCGAAGATAAGGAGCCTCTCCTTTGGCCATTTCAATTCCCACGATGCCAAGGGACCAGGTGTCCACTTTGGGGCCGTAGGGCTCTCCTCTCACCACCTCGGGTGCCATCCAGCAGGTGGTGCCGACCATTGACCTCCGTTTACTCTGCTCAGGGCTGAGCAGAGCACAGAGGCCAAAATCAGCTGAGGAGAAAAACAAACACTGCTTCAAGTAGGAGACCAAGGAAAAGGGTTCTTCACTCTAAGTCCCAGAATGCAGTGCTGAATCGTGCTGGAAAAGCAGCTGGGCTCTCTTTCCTCAGGGCTGCAGCCAAGGACATGGGCAATTGTCCACTTAACAACCCTCCCACCATGGCTTTTCCTCATTCCCCTGATGTTTACATTGCAACTCTCTCCTTTTGGAAGGAACACACACAGAAACCAGAGTTACTCTTGGCACCTTGTTGCCCTCTAGACCACCCGGCACCCTCCAGCTGCGCCCTGGGCTTGCAGAGTGCTCCCTGCACTCTCACCAGCGCCACTGCTGGGCACCCGGCAGCCACTCCCAAGCAGCCCCACACCGCCTCCCCGGAGCGCTGCGCCTGACCAGGAATACCCACCCAACTTGACGGAGCCATCCCGGCCCAGAAGGATGTTGTCACTTTTGATGTCTCTGTGGATCACCTGGTTGGCATGAAGGAAAGCCAAGCCTTGCAGGCACTGCGAGAGAAAAAAGAAACAGGAAGCCAAAAGTCAGCCTGATCTGATTGCATCAGACGCAAATGGAGGCTGCTCCTGAAGGTTCACAGATCTCAAAGGAGCAGCGAGTGCAGGAAAGAGGAAGAGCTTGCTGCTGCAAGACTCGGAGAGCAGGATCTTTCCAAAGGAGGCATATTAGCTATTGACGGGGAAATGTCAGTCGTTGCTGGAGACTGTCCCCTGCAAAGGCAGTCAGAATGACCGCTGCTGCAGCGGATGCTCTCTCCCTGTCTGGAGGACAAACAAGGGTTTGCCAAAAGAGAAAAAGTCCCTGCCTTGGGTACCAAGGGGATCACTGACAGGTGGGAGACTGCAGGACAAGGGTTATACGTCTGCCTCGACAGAACCTGGAAGCAGCTCATTGGTCAGTTTTCAGCGGCAAGCACCATGCTGGGTGCTATGCCATCCTTTGAAGCGGAGACCTGTGACAGGTGAGTCTCTCTTTGGCTTTGCCGCTGGTTGAAAACTCGCACACCAGCACCTTTGCACTTACGGGCAAAGAAGGCAATGCAGAAAGGTTTGGGGCAAAGGCTTGGAGAGGAAAAGGGCAGAACAGAAAATAAAAATGAAAAAGAGACAGGGAGTTCAACAACGGTAACTCAGAGTAAAGAACAGACTACAGTAAGGGCAGGGACACTGGCAGGCAGTTCAGTGCAGATGCCCCTTCTTCTCTGAAGCATGAGAGCAACACAGAAAGAATGCTCTGAACATGGAATCGCTCACTTAGCATCTCTTTCGAACTACGAGCCCGTCCAAGCCATCCCAAGCACAAGCAGGACCCCTTACCTCCCGACACACTGTTGCCATGTGTCCTACAGCCATCCTTCTTAGGCTGACTACATCAGCTAAGGAGCCTCCATCCATATATTCCAACACCAGCAGGACAGCCTCATTGACAAGGTAGCTGCAAGATGAAAGCAACAGCGTGGAGCTGAATGTGCACAGCTAAATTGCCGTATGGAAGAAAAGACTGCAGCTGAGTTTTGTTTCCAGGTCACTGGGAAATGAAGATGGAATCAAATGAAGACACACTCCACCCAGGCTATCCAGTGCCCCGTCATCTGTGCTGCCTCAATGAGGAAGGCACACCCGTGGAAAACGAGATGGCTTAGGTGGCAAGAAGGGGAAAAAGGCAGTTTGGTGAGGGCAAAGATCAATCTGGAAGCAGACGCATCCCAGCAGCTGCTTCATCATCTTCATACACAAACTGCACCATTAACTCCAGCAGCAAGGAGACACAGTTTTCACAGCTTTCACTCAGGGCATGTGGGTGTCCAGCACTGCCAACACCCTTTGGGAAACTTTGCAGAAAGGAAAGTACAAACAGGAAAAACAATTTCAAACCTGGCAAATTATGTGCCTCCTAGCCTAGTCTTTTGGCATGCAAGGCAATGAAAAATAGTGGGAATGGTGCAAGGGAAATCATCTCTGGGATGCTTTCTCAGCACTTCTCCTCCAACCCTTGGAAAAAACCACGCCCCAAACCAGCAAAACGTGCAGCCAGTGAACATACAGGCTGCTGGCTTAGTAAGAGAGCCAGGTTTCTGAGATCAATCTTCAAGCTGTTTATGCCACGAACCACTGATGGGGACAAAATGCAATCTCCTGCCATGCCTCATCCAGGAGTGGATTGATGTTAATTGAAAGATCCATTTTCTGTCAGAACTACTTACCTTTCAAAGTAGGTGACAATGTTGGGGTTCCTAAGTTCCCGCATGACCAGGATTTCCTTTACCACTTCCTCACAACCCTGGTGCTGGAGATTAAGTTGCTTTACGGCCACCTACGATGACGTTGAAAGCAGTGAGGGACAGACATCACCAGAGCCTCTTTCTCTGTGAACTCACGGGCCTGGGTGCCTTGTCACCTCGGTCAAAAGGGACTCTAAACCATCAACCACAAAGTGCTAACAGCACTCTCTGCACCCACAGACTTCTCAAATAGACTTTGTTTAGCACTACTATTATCGCTTACACATGTTTTGAAGCCAAAAATAATTTTGCTCCTGTGAAGACAAATTGAAATCACTGGCAATACGTTAGCATTTCTAGGGGCTTTGACCAGCCTTTCAGAGACGGCTGCCATTTCCATTGTGTGCCAGAGTAAACACACACATATGTGACAGGGAAAACGCTGTCCAAAAAAGAACTCCAAAGCGACTCAAAGTAAAGTTACAATCCTAGCACATCCTAACTTCTTCAGTTTGGGTCTTGCAACTCCGAAGAACAATCTTGCACATGGCTTAGACTTGTAATTATTTAGTGGGTTTATAAATTAATAACCCTTTCTGTGGTACACTGTGGATGCGCCCCAGGTTAAAAGCACCTAAGGGCTTAGGCCTTTTGGACGCCTCCTAGACCTCCCCTCCCTCCAAGTGCAGTTCCTGAGCCCAGCACTGCAGGTGGATAAGGAACTTCGTTATCTAATTCCTTACTATTAAGGAAGATGGAATGTATGTGCTGAGAGCCAAAAAGCTGAATTCAGGACTCTGAACTTTTAGCCCCAAAGAGCAGCAGGACTCTCCAAGACACTGCCATGTCTGTGCGGTAGGTAGAGAGACAGCATCTCTCTAGTGGAATGTCACCCACACAGGATCAACACAAGGTTGTACTATTTAAGGCTCTTCAACAACTCCTTCATATTGATCTCTGTGTGTGTGCGTGTATGTGAACTAGGTTCCCTAGGACTGAAAGGCAAAACTGTGCTCCACACAAGATCTCTCCTTCTTTAGGTCTTGCATGATATTTTCCAACTAAACCACATGATGGAAAACAAAATATCTGTCTGAACCTTAAGAGGAATTGGGCCGGAATGAATGCTCTTGCCATCAGCTAATCTATGCAGATTCATCCAGTAAGTCCAAGCTAGGATGTCCTTCTCTGAAGGACACCACTGCCATCCTTGCATTCATTCAGGTGGGTAGGAAGGACAAAGTCTGTCCAAAATGCATTTTGCAGCCTGCCTCTAGACAGGCTGCTTCTGCGGGACAGCCTTTGCAGCAAAGATAGGCGGCCCAAAGCTCTGGCCACAGATCACATCCCAAGGGAAAGCACTCAAGAGCTGCAAAATCCGCGTGGGCACTTACCGCTTGTCCTGTGGCAGCGTTGAAGGCCTTATAAACACTTCCAAAACCCCTAGAAACAGAGCAGAGGCAAAAAACAGAGAAGTTGTTCAGTGCTCAGAAGCAAAAGGCAGCCCAGGCAGAAGCTCTCTGCTGCCTGCAGTGCCTCTAAAACACTGGGCTTTGTCTGCTCTTCAGCCAATGGCCCAGCGGCCCAGCAGCCCTCTGCCATGCAGAGTGTCCCAGAGAAAAGCTGGGTCCAACAGGAAAAAAATGGGCCGCTACAAATCTCAAACGTACACACTAGATTATGCATGCAGGGCTGTTCTTTGCCTTTTCCTTCTCGTGTCTGTGCCTGTGGCACGCCTGCCCAGCCAATGAAACACACAGTCCTGCCAGGCCTTCTCGCTCCTCTCTTGTGATCCTACCTGCCAAACTCAGGCAACACCACACGGCCTTTCTTATTTTCCTGACCACTGAATATCCAGCAAAATACGACTAAGAAATGCTACTGAGAGCTGTTATCTGACAGCTATCAGGTGGGAAACGGCTCTCTCAGGTTTTTCTTCTTTCATGAGTGTGGCCATATTACTTGGAATCATACAAAACCATGTCTCATGGGAAAACAGGCAATCTGGTGGCACATCTTGGAGGGACAGGAGGGCTTCCAGGTCCTGCTCCTTGAGGCAGCCAAGACACTGTCAGCATCCAAAGATTCATAATCTTTGATGAAGCCTTGTACTGCCTCAGCACTGAGACAGGGACAATCTAAAGCCAGGGTCTGAAGATGCTTGCAGCTTGCCTGACTTTCCATGGGATATTGCACCACCAAACTTCCTGGCCCATGGCTCTGTAGAAGTAAGCCTGGCTGCACTCACCCACTGCCAATACGTCTCCATCCCGTGTACTTCTTTTCCGGACCTCCCACACTCACAACATGCCCTGAAAGAAACAAATTGCAAGAAGCAAACTTCAAAACAGAGATCCTGACTTCCAGGACAGCTGAAACCCAGCTCCACTCTCTGGGGCTCTGAGCAATTTCTGGTCGCTTGGCTAACAGTAACATCAACAAGAACAACAACAACAACAGCAGCCCCAGCAAGACAGGCAGCTCTGGCCTGCACAGAGTCTGATTCTCCCACACTCCTTTGGAGGGTTGCCTTGAAGGGAAACTAAGCCCATGGAAAAACCATCAGAACAGACAGAGACCAGAAAAGAATGGACACCAAGGCAAGTGGTGGTCATCTATGGGATGACAAATGGGAAGGAGGGCTGAAAACTCTGGACCCTTCATTTTCTTGGCAAGAAACACTCTCTTGTGAGATTCAACAAAAGGTTTCATACTTCCAAGGATTAAATGCACCCTAACACCTGGGATGAATTTTTATCAACATCCTCTTGTTTTCGGATCAGAAAGAATATTGCAAAGTGAATTCCAGGAGAGGAGGGGATTTTCTCTACTTCTCAGCAGTTTGCCTAAAGAATGCCTTGACATTTTTAGAGAACAGCAGCTCATGCTGTGCTACATCCAAGAACAATGGCTGTAAGAAATAGAACCCTTTTCATTTATGAGCAGGCTAAGTTCTGAAGACCACTTTGCCCGTTCCCCATGTAGTGAAGAGCTACAAGGCCTTGTCTTCAGCCTGGGCTGAAGCAGTCACTAGCAGCAGAAGCAGTCACTAGCAGCAGCTGTCACTAGCACTGCACTCGGCCCCTTGGACACCACCCACGGCTCCCATCTTCCCACAGGGCACAGCCCAGACGGGCCACAAGGAGAGCGCCGCTCCTCAGGCGCTGCCGTGACACAGACGCCTGCACAAATGAGATGCTGATCCTCTCACGAGTCCAGGTGAAGGCAGCTGAAACCTCACAGCTAAGGAAGGCTGCAGCCTCTGCAGTCACACCACTGTCAGTGGCAGGGCAGGTATGACAAAAAGCTGGGCAAAGCCCACGAATGGCCACTGACAGCCACTGTGAAGAAGCCAGAGCCCCAGCCAGCTGTGTTACAAGCTGTTGACTGTGGAATCCTCTGATTGCTTGTCCCTCAGGGAAATCCCCAGAGCCCTCCCATGAAGGGAGGAATACTTACAATAGAGTTCCACCCTACCTGGGCAGACAGAAAAGTCTTCCTCATGGACTCTTGCATAACACCGATACATCCCACTTCCTTTCCCCATAGGTCCCAACTTTCCCTGGTTTCTCCTTCCCCTGTTTCCTCATTGGTTGTGATACCCCTGGTGGACGGCCCCTTCTTCCTGAGAGCCCATTCCCTTTGCCCTCCCCCTTGCTACCGCCCTCGTACCCGCCCCTACTTAAACCTTGTGCAGAGGACATGGCTTATCTTTTGTCTTCTGGTTCCCCTCGGGCGTGCTCAAATAAACCTCGCTGAAACTGACCTTATAAAAGGCCTCTCTGCCTCTGTGCACTGAGCTTGCTGTGGTGAGTGTGGTGTGTGTGGACTTGACTGCCTGCCTGAATGTTTACCCAAGTGGCTTTTCTCCAGGAGATGCTTATTGGGAAATAGGTAGCAGCAACCAGCATCTAAACCCCCCCCCCCGCCCGCTGCTACAGCTGACCAACTCAAGCCAGAACATGGTTGTCTTTGAATTCAGACCCCTGGAGGAGTCGATCCAACCCCTCTTTTGTCCCAGCAGCTGATGGCAGACACTGAGTAAACTGGGCTCTGTTCTGTACCTGACCGGTTATTCTCTGACAGCACTGCACTGGCAGCTCTTACTAGTTGTAAGAAGCAACTCAGTTGTAGTGCAGAGTCACTAAGCCTTGGTGTGCTTTCCTAGAGTGCAGGACTCTGTGCAGGGATTGGAACACTGAGCCAATGCTCAGTGTTCCAAGAATATTTACCAGCTGGGCATTAGCAGTGACAAAGTGCCTGCTACTGGAGGAACATGCAGCAGAGGAGCTGCAGGCTTCCTCCTGAGAATTGCTTGCAGGGCAGTTTTATCTGACCATGCCACATAGATGTGTCTCTTTGATGCATCTTCCTAAGGACACAACTAAAATACCAAGTAGGGATTGTAAGAAAAGCATCCTGGTTTTCTTCTTTAGGGGCACTTTGAAAACAGTTCTTCCTCTCTGATACCTTGAGATTGTTCTAAGAATGTAACTTTTTAACTTGTAGGGGGTACTGAAAAGACATCTTCCACTCTTATTTGTGCTGTCACCTGATGTTCTCTTCAAGGAGGTCAGGCTAACCAAAATGTAGAATTCTTATCAAACCAAACCACAGAAGGAATAACAGAAGGACCAACAGTCATATAAACAACACCAGCATTAAACCAGCTGCACAGCCAAGCAATTTCTCTGAAGTATTTTGTCTCCAATGACTGGTTACCAGTCAGGAGTCTAAAGGGAATCTAGGAAGCCAAGTGTTCTCATCAGTTTGGCTGGACTAGCACACACACCTTCACTGAGTCATTGGCTAGGCTGCAGCCTACTGCTGCTTGGGACACAATCCCAGCTTTTGTCTTTACTGCACAGGGAAGCTCAGGCAAAGCCCACCCACTCCCACCTTTTGCCTCAAAGGCAAAAGGAACGCCCCGAGTGCTCCCTGGCTGCCCCCAAGCACAACACTGGCTTCTGTAGGGAGTGCAAATGTCTGTCTGACACCAGAGTGAGGAGGAACGTGCTACAGCTCATGCTGAGGCACACACACTATAATACACTGCTGGATTGCACAAGAAATCGCCAGGACGTACTCAGCAGCTTCAGGAAGTGCTTCTCTCTCTTCTGGCTCAAGCGGGGCGAACTGCTCATGCTCTGGTTTTCAGGCTGCGGACAGGAGGCTTCTTCAGAGGATGCTGCTGCTGCGGCAGCTTTGACGGCAGATCCTGCGTCCCTCTGGGACAAGAAATTTGTTTGTGTCAGAAGGGCGCCTGGCAGCGATGGCCCAGACACAGCATTTCAAAGGCAAGCCCTTAGGAACAACACTGGTGTTAGGCTGCAAGCTGAGCTGTCAACTCTTCCTCCTCAAGTCAAACCCAAAGAGCAGTCAGAGACTACAGCTTGTCACAGCCAGCCATAGGAGAGACTGTGACAGGGAAAGAACAACTGTACATTTCACCCCGTTCTGCGGACTGCATTCACCATGGACAGGGACAACTTGTTCAGAATCTGTGTGGGTCACCATGCTCACCTGAACAAACCCCTCAAAAAACAAAGCAAGCTCTAAGAGACCAGCAGAAATACATGCACAGGATTGCTGGCCCACCGGCCAAGGCACCAGCCCTGCTGCCCAGGGCAGCAACTGAGATTCAGTGGCCCAGTAAGTGTCCTTCTGACCAGCTGCCATGGAGACCACAGAGCATGGCGCTCAGAGACATTTCCCCATCCACCTGCTGCTCTGCAGGGGAAAGGCAACAAGGGCAGAGACCACTTGTTGCATGAGTGCACTGCCTCCTGCTCTTTCACTCACCTGCTTTTGGTCAGCCAGCCTGTACTGCAGCAGGACCTTGTGCATCCTTTGCATTTCTTCTTGGTGCCTCTTCTCCATTGCCTTCATCTTCCTCTGAGCTTCCTGCAGTTCTGCCTGCAGCTTGTCCTTGATATTCCATCAGGAGAAATCTTACTGGCACCTGCCATCATGCTCAGGTTTCCTCTTTTCCAGTCTCAAAAGCACTTCTATTCAGGCACTTGCTTCTGCTTCTCTACCCAGCTCTAACCCTTCCATCCTAGCTCTTCTTCCTGGTGCTCAGTGCTGGAACCTGCCAGGCTCTGTGCTCCCAGTGCCTGCAGTAGTCCTTGCCTCCCCTTGCCTGAGATGTCCAGTTCATGCCCCATCACTGCCCTTCCCTCTGCTAGCTGGCTAGTCAGGCTCACCTGCCCATTCTCCCACTCCTCCTTCAGCACCTGCCTCAGCTGCTCCCTTTGGTCTAGCTCTCTCTGCAGCCAGTACACCCTGTCTAGGACAGCAGCCTTCTGACGCTGCTCTTCCTGCAGGACCTGCACACAAATGAAGACAGCTTTAAACTTCCCACCCACCGCTTGTGTGGCAAGCAAGACTAATGTGCTCACGCTTTCCAAAAGCATTTTGTTCTCATTCTCATTTTCATGAAGGGTCAGCTAAGAGACAATCCCATCCAGACAGACAGTGTCCAGAGAAGCAGCGCCCATAGGGAGAGCAGAGGAGTCCAAAACAGCGCACAAACTCTCTTTCCACAATCTGTGCCTCTTGACTGGCTCTGCTTGGTATCTTTTCTTGTTCAGCTTGCATGATGGCAATTTCCTGCTTCATTTCTCCTGCTCTCTCTGTACCTCAGCCAGGAAGTTTGCCCGTTCCTTCAGCTGCTCCAGTGCCTCCAAATGCTGTTGTTCCAGTTGTCTCTCCTGATGAGGGGGAGAGACAGTTCCAGATGAAGTCCCTGCAATGATCTCCAAAGAAAAAAATGGAAGCTTCAACCCTCCAACAACCCCCCCCCCTCCCCACTTGAAAAGTGCACATTAGAAGTGACTTTGTGCCCTCCAGCAATGCTGTTCTAACCCAAAAGTTAGAGGGAGTGTCAGCAGGTGGAAGGAAGGAGATGCCACCTTTCTTCCCTGCTCTGTTGGCTTCCTGTTGTCTGGCCCTTCTCTCCTCAGGATTTCTGCCTCTTCTCAGAGGCTCTGTTCTCAAAGTCCCTCTGCCCTTTGATCAAGGAAGAGCTGCAGATGGACTGCAGGAAGAGGATGAGGCCAGCACCTCGATGACCCAGTCACTAGGCAGGCCACCAGCTGAAACACCAGCAACATGGGGCCTGTTGCATCTGCTTCAGGCTCAAAGGGAAGACAACTGTCCATCCACCATGGAAGGACAGAAAGCAAGGAACCCAGTTGCTGGCACTGCAGTTGGCAGCAAGCTCAGCAGCCGTCTGCTGCATGGCACGAGGCTGTGGGGAAGATCCTGCCCCTTCGCTGCCATGCTTTGGGTGGTGGGTCCACCAGCCTCCAGGTTATGCCCATCCTGAACCTGTGGCTGCATATACTATCCCAGCATTATCCTCTGGGTCTTCACAGACCTTGGACTATGAGCCCTTGAAGCCCCCTGCTGCCTGGCTCAGCAAGGTATAGCCCACAGCAGATGCTTGCGGCCATGTCACATACTCAGGCTGCTCTTCTGCTAAGCCAGCCCTCCAAAGTTGCCTGAAATCTTCAGGTGTGTATTGTTTCTTACCAGTTTTTGCAGGAGCTTTTTTTCTTCCACTTGCTGAGCAGATTGCCAGAGTCTTAGAGCCTTCCCGCACTGCTCCTCTGCCCAGCAGAGCTGTTGAGCCATGCGTTCACTTTGCTGCTGGCTGAGAGATCTTAGAGCCAGCAGCTCACGACGAAGGCCCCTCACATCCTCTGCAAACATGACACATGGCAAGAGTCAGAGACTCCACAAGCAGAGGAATGTGCTGAAGTGAAGCCCTTTCAGTTTCAGGCAAGGAGGGACCTGCCCTCAGCTCCTTCACTCCTCAGGAGCCTTGCGGACTGAGCTGGCTTGGGAGCAACTGCACTAGGCCCGGCCATCAGCAGAAACAAAGCGCACGAGGCTCTCACCGAGCATGGCCTCCTGGGCCTGCGTGGCTGTGCGCACTTGGGCTTGCACACGGCTCCTGGCCATCTCCAGCTCCGATATGTGCTGCTGAGCCTCCAGCAGGCTGCTTTGCAGGCTCTCCTTCTCTGACCTACAAGGTGTGAAGATGAAGAGCAATTGTTCCTGGCACACAGGGATAGTTTCTCCAGTAACCTGTGCCTTAAGATCCCTACACCTTAGTATGGAAAATGCCTTGCATGGAAACTCAGAGACAGCAGGACTATTTTACCACTTCACATAGTAAAGCAGGCCCCTCCAGGTGACTGGGCAGCCTTCCCTCATGACCTAGCCCAGCTGAGCTTGATCTCAGCAGCCAAAGCTCAAATTGCTGTTGCCTGACACGTGGCTGTGCCCACCATGTATCTGCAAAGGAGCAAAAGCCCAGCCTCTGCTCACAGCCCTGAGCTCATCAGCACTTCCAAGTCACTCTGCAGGGGGACAGAACAGTGCTCTCCTGGCTGACTCGTCAATGTTTCATGCCATTCATTGTGTACGGATCGGTACTTTGTTTGCCAGGCACTCTCTGAGTCAAAGGGACTAAGGGAATTCACCAAACGATATAGTGAAGCCTCCGGCTTTCAGCAGCATGAGTAGGGAAGCAGAACTAGGTTTTTATCTGAACAAGAACTATCTCAGGGTAGGGACCGTTTCCTGCCATTTAAATGACTGGAATTTGATGAACAAGACCACTCGCTACCTTTATTTTTGGCTAACTAAGCCAGCAGTGCCCAAATATCTTGGCACTCTTTAAAAAGGAAGAAGCAGCAGCCAAAGGGACCTTGACAGGTTACACAGGTGGGCGGACAAGTGGGCAAGAATCAGCGCTCATCAAGAATGCCCAGACAATGTCAAGAAGTCACAAGGCCTTTCCCTTCTGCTGCTGCTGCTGCTGCTGTTTGTAAGCCGATCTTGCTCCGGCACTATACTTCACAAGAGTGAGCTCTGAAGGCTCTCAAGATTTTCAGCATGACCCTCCAGCTTCACCTGAAGCGTCAGCACCCTCCTCACAACAATCACATGGAAGAGCCTTGAATTTCAAAAATCCCATGGCAAACTGCTTGTCGTGGAAAAATCGACTATCAGCTGCACCCAAGGAGAAAGCAAAACCGGAGGGAAACTTCCGTTTTCTGCAAACATCTGCTCGGTTTCCCTGCTATTCAATTCATTGCCAAGTTGGCTTGCTTTGCACTCGTGCAAAGTGTAGGAATGTGCAAGGGGTCCCAAGCAGGTGCCCAAAAAGAGCTTTGAGTGCTTGAGCTGGCAGAAAAAAAAAACATTCGGATGACAGTATCCTTTTCTCTTTGCTTGTGTCTCCTTTATACTCTGTGTGAGAACCATCGGGAGAGCACACAGCAGGCTGTAAATCCTGACATCATGCCCAGCACCTTTGTAATTACAGACCTTCAATAATGTCCCACCCAGGGTCTCCTCCCTGCCCTTACCTGGCCTCTGCCAGCTGCTCTGAAAGGCCTCGTAGGTCCCGCTCTGTGGCTGCCAGTCGGGCTTCCAGGGCAGCATTCTCTTGCGCCAGCACCGCCTTCTCTCTGCACACCTGGGACAGTGTGTGCCCTTGGCGAGAGAACTCCTGGAGCAGCTTCTCCAGACCCCTGCGGGCTGGCCGCTGTGGGCGGCAAACCTGGAAGTGGGGGGGCACCATTTTTCAAGAGGAACAACAACAACAACAGCACAGTCTCTGTCTCAGCTTGCTGCCAGAAGCAGCATTCGGGGGGGTCTTGCCAGGACAAATCCCTCTCCCACAAGTGCTGCCTAGGAACAAGGGGAGCGTACCTTTGGCACTACCAGAGGAACGGCTTCCTTCAGCAGATCCCTTTGAGGCTGCCATTCCTCCTCTGTCTGTGCCACCACTTCAGACACCGTCTCTAGTGAGGAGTGGCACTGTCTCTCAAATGCAGCCAACTCCTTCCATCTACGACAAGCAAACAGACAAACAAGCCTTTAATTGCAACACGGTCTCCTTGCAAGACCAGGACTACATACCATGTCCCACGTAAGGCAGTCTCAGGGGCTTCCAACAGCCCTCTACTTCCACCTCAAGAGAATGCTGCAATTCCCTTCCTAGACCAGCATCTCTGTCGTTCGTGCTGGTCAAAGAGTCACCACTGAGGAAGTCAAACTAGCTTCCAGAAGCCACAGAACATTTCCAGAAAGCTCAGGTACTCTCAGTATAACAGCTTCCTGCCTGCTGATTACAGAGCTTCCTGCCTGCTCCTTTCTCATTACAGTGGATACCAGACTTGCAAAAGCTTTTCTTTGGCTTGGGAAGTCCAGATGAATACTCCCACCATTCCTATTGCTCTCACTAGTGAAATAAGGAAAGAGCCTGCAAGCTATAACTTGGGGAGGAGGAGGGTATGATTTCCAATCCAATTATCAAAGGATGGTTTAGGCTGGCAGAGACCCTAGGAAGCATCTAGCCCAGTCTTCAGTTCCAAGCACTTGGGGTTAGCATCTGGACAGGCTGCTAAAGGCTCTGTCCATCTGGGACTTTTGAATTTCCAGGGGTGGAATCTGCACAAGCTCTCTGAGGCGCTTGTTCTGCTGCATGACTGCCTTTGCAGTTCAATGCTTTGCTGTCCTTAAGGCCAGCCTGAACCTCCCTTGCTTTTTACTCTGGTCTAGTTCAGAATGCTTTTTGTCAAGGTTTAAGAAGTGAGTCCCAGCAGGCAGCTCTGCTCTAGCTGGGTCAGCAGCCAGACCTGCCCTGGGCTGCCTTCCCCTGTCTGTGCTGAGCAAGTCAAAGGATGAGAAAGCCAAATTTGTTCTTTGACACTTGGCTTCCTAAAGCCCAGCAATGCCCACCCTTGCTGAGAGAAAGCGAAAAAGCTTAACACACACCTGAATTCCTGGATGCCGCGCACCGCATCCGTGCTCTCCTGCCGCTCCGCCTTTCCTGCCTGGGCCGAGGAGTCCTGACTGGCAAGAACCTCTCCTAGCGGGGCCTGCAAGGAATGGGCAGGGAAAAAGCACAAACAAGCAATAAGGAGCAGGCAAGTTGGCTCCTGAGAGCTGGCAGAAGCAGCAAGCAGTGACACAGCTCACCTGAAGGCAAAAGCTCATGTGTGGGGCTGCTCATGTGGTATTTCTGTGGTGTTTATGTCCCAAGTAACCCTTGAGTTGCTCTGGAAGTGTCTGAGTAGAAGCAGGGAACATTCCCCTGCTCTGCTCTGCTCAAGTGGCTTCCCCTCAGGATTTCAGGCCTTAGAGAGCAGCCAATAGGAACTGCATTCCAGCCCTTCACAGACAGACCTTGTCTCTGCCACGCAGAGCTGCTCAGGAGTCTTCTCAACAAACGTGGGTCACGTCCAAGTTAAGGGTGCAGTCGAAGCAGTGCCTGTAGCTACCTAGCTAGGGCGTGGAGAGGGGTAGGTCCCTGCAGGCAACAGTGGCTCCTCCACACCCCACAAGGCTGTGAACTGTGCCTTGGGACCTCTCTCTCTGCTGACAGCAGGGAGCCTGCACAGACTCTGGGCACAAAGGGGCTGCCTTTCACAGCAGTGGCCCTAAAGGACATCATGCTACCGCATATCTGACACCAAGGGAAGTTCACAGTCCCTGTGAGAATGCCAGGACAATGATGCCTGCATGTGAAAGTTCAGATGCCATTTCGCGTGGGTGGTCCGTGGCTGGGCTGAAGAGCTAGGTCATGGCAGGACTCCAGCCCACAGCATCCTCAGCCACAAAGGGCAAGTGCTGCCTGCTCAGAAACTTGCAGCCCTGCACTGCACCAAAGCTTTGCACTGAACCAACCAAAGCTGCCACTGATTGCTGCAGTATGCTCAGGCCCTGGACTGACAACACCTTTGTTGTCCTTTGCCTCCCCTTTAGCCTCTGGAGGAAGAGAGCGAGCCAGAGCAGGTTCTGCTGCTGCGGTGCTGCTCTGCAGACAGGCAGCAGCATGAGGGACAGGGAGGAACCTGTCATTTGGAACCTGACTTCTCCTGAGCTCTATCCCCAGATGTCCTGAAGAGAAGTCATGAATTTGGATAAAAGTGGGATGCTCACTCATTAAAACTCAATTCAAGTGGGCTAATGAGACGAATGTTTAGACAGGATTGCACATGCTTCTGAAGGAGCTACTTTAGCTAGGCTATAATTAGCATGCAGCCTCCTGTCTGCAAAGCTTGACTTTCATTAGTTCAAAGCTCTTCAGTGGAAAAGGAGGAAACTGATGGAATCCTTCTGGTCATGTTCATGCAGACTTTGATGTGGACTTTCCTTCGGCCTGCCAGGCCAAGCCCACAGCTTTCTCCACAATCCTCAGACAGCAGGAATTTCAAGGGTGCCCTTCCCACTCACCGAACCCTGGACTTCACTCCTTCCACGCCTGATGCAACCTGCCGGGGGCAAGGGAAAATGAACCAGGCACTCTTAGAAAACTGTTTGTGCTGAGGAATCCCACAGAACAAGTCCACCCAAGCAGAGAGCATTTTCCTTTCACAACATCCCTCCCGGAGCAACACTTCTTTAGCACAGCAAGCAGGACTGCAAACCAGTACCCTAGGCTGTGTCTACCTTTTGCTCGGCTTTGCCACTAAGGAACTAGGAACTTGGTTGTGAAGATGCAAATTGTTCCTTAGCAGTCAGTGCCTGCATGGGAGCTCATTGTCCAGCCTACAGCTAAAGCAGCTTTTTTCTCCTCTCTTTCCTGGACTTGCTTTTTCTTTTTGTACATTGCATGCAGGATGTCCCACGTGGTTGCTGTAAACAATTGCCCACAAAAGCTTCCAGCAAACCCCTCTTAGCACTTGCAGCGCTGTTGGGACACAGCACAGGCCCAGCTCCGGGCTTCAGGAGCACACACAAACTGCTCGGCACTTTGCCCTTCAGCGCAAAGCCAGTGGCTCTTGTAGCACACAGAGGGGCCCAGTTAGACAGGCACATCCTTTAAGGAGGGAATGCAGAAAAAAGATGCTCTTCCTCAGTTCTGCAGAGAAGCGCACAGTTTTTAGAAGGATGCCTGCAAAGCTCTCCCAGTCTGCATTTTGGAAGTTCCTACACCCTGCTGGGCCAGAGACACCCCTTTTCAGCTGAAGCTGTTGACAGGAACTTTACCAAGCCTATGGCATCTTGATGCCCTTGTTTTTCCAACACGCTGCCCCAAGGAAAAAATCTTCTATTTACCAGTCAAACGACGAAAAGCTTTCCGAGAAGCCGCCAATGAAAAGGCACTGCTGAATGCTCTACGGACTCGCTCCATCGCTTGAGCAGTGCTGCTCGAGTCCGTAGGCCGGGAAACAAAAATGGAAACAAAACCCTACTTGCACAGGTTTTGAGACCGTGCAAGGGAAAAAGGGAAAAACAGGACACTTGCACGAGTCCACGGACTGTGCAAGAAAATACAGAAGCAGAAGAACACCCGCTGTAAGCTGAGAACAGCTCAGTCGAGGTGATCCTCCTGCACCGAGCGTGCCAAGAGCTGCTCTGGACGCTGAGGCCTTGCAGGCAGCAGAACAACCTCCTGCTGACAAGGCTGTGACGTGGCAGCCCTCTGCTGACATCACAATAGCAGCTGCTGTGGGTTGGTCGGTGAATCCATGCATAGCAACCAAACCTTCTCTACAGCTAACGCAAAAGAATAGCCCAGAAAGTTCTCCTCTGCCCCAAAGCAGCACAAAACCCCCTTGCAGTCCGTAACCCACAGCTGAAAGGATCCAAGAGTAACACAAAACAGGCACCAAGCCCATACACCTTGTGTACCAAGCTGGACTCAGAGAAAGAGCCAGGATGTGAGGAAACCAAAGGCCACGTGCCCTTCTGCCCAGCAGCACTTCTGACTAAAACCAAGAAGAATTGCTTAAATTCTGTGGATGAAATTGTGCTTTGCTCGTATCCCGGAGAGTTCCCTCCATTGGAATGCCTGTCATTCCTGCCCGTTTGCTGCATGGCTAACATCAACCAGCAAATTGTAGGCCTTGCTGAAGGAAGAATGACACCTGAGTGGGGAGAAAAAGCCAAGTAACCAACCTGCTGCACACGCAGCACACTGCTGCTGCACAATGACGGCACCTCAAAGAAGCCTTTGGGGCCTGTGCCTCACTTCTGGCAGCTTCCCTGCAGTAGGCATCTGGCAGTCACAGGGATATGACTCTAATGGACACACAGGAAGAAGGAAAAGAACGTAAAATCCCAATGTAGGACAATGTAGAAGCTGATGGGAGGAGGAAACCAGTGTGACAAAATGGGCAAGTCCCACTTAAAAGGGAGTTATGAGGCAGAGACCAAATGGGTGGTCCAGCTGGTGGGCACACCTGAGGAAAACAGAGCCACCACAAGCTTTCCAAAGTTCGGAAGCTTCCTTCCCCCTCCTCTCCTCTGCCTTTGAAACCAGTTTTTGTCTCCCTCCTAAAAATAATTGCTTCATCATTAGCAGCAAGTGCCTGGAAAACCACTTGTGATTTTCTTTCTTAGTTAAAAACTAAAAAGAATGGAGAAAGATCTGGGCTTTTGCTCTTTGCCTGCTTTTGCAGCCATGGTAGCATTTTGGATGGGCTCTACACAAGTCCAGGTGTTTCCCAGCCCCAGGACCACCACTGGCATGAGCCCAGCAAGTGTAGCGGAGAGAGCAGCTGGTCAGGCACCACATGTGACGTGTGGGAGGCTGCATATTGTCCTGATGCAGATTCCCTCTGTGTGTCAGACTGAAAGTCAGGACAATTCTCAAGAAATGTCTGATTAGATGAGGAACCCCTTTGGATCCACAGACACCACATTTGCGCCTCACTGGTGTCATAATCCCCAATCTTTAAAATGTTGCTGGGTCACCTCCATTTCCTCCAGGCTAGACATCAGGGAATAGTTTCAAACATGCACTGCTTACAAATCAGTCCCCAGTGCCTGCATACCGTTTTCTGCCCACCATTCACAAAACGCCCCTATTTCCTCTAAGGAAAGCAACAGAAAGCTCTAGCAGCCTGCCCCCCACCCCAAGAGTTTCCAACCAATTTTTTCCTCTACTTTCTACATCCTATGTCTTAGCAAAAGTGCTTTCTGCCAGCACAGTGGAGACAGACTGTGCTGTTTCATTTTAGTTAAATGGTATGCTGTTTCACCCCTTGAAAATGTTCCGTTTATTCCAAGCCTGTGACCCTCCCCTGAAGTATCATGTATCTGTAATCCCACTGACCCGAGTTTTATTCCTCACCTACTTTGAATCTCGCTGTTAAGATGTGCAAGGGAGACCAGACTGTCTCTTGGCCCATTTCTCCCTTTCTCACCCTCCCTCTCTTCTCCCTCAGAAACCATGCTGCTCCTGGGGTGGCACCCCCAATAAACCCTCCTATAATTATCATACTCAGAAGCCTTGTGGAGTCTCCTTGCCTGCCTGCCTGCTACCAGCCAACATAAAGCTAAGGGGGCCCCCGAGGACTCCGCAGGGATCCTCAAAACAAACCGCAAGAGCCAAGCTGCTTGCTGAAACCCTGAACTTCAGTGCTCTTGAGAACAACACTTGGAAATCCCACTGGAATCAGCATTTCTTACAGGGATTGGCATTTGCTGAGGAATGGCTTACACTGCTCATCCTCTTGGCAGCTCACCTGGGCCTTGTGATAGAAAGAAGGAAGCTAAGTGAGTCTGTGGAGTTTCCTGGCAGGAACAAAGCCTTGGGAGAGCAAGCAGCATTCTCAGGCTGCTCTCAGGGGAAAATCCCAACAAGCTGAAGACACCTGGCTAAAGGGGTGAATAGCATTGTGAGCTATGCTGGCCTGCAATAGCAAGGTCCTGGACATGAAGGTAAGGGGCACAGTGTCCTCGTGTCCTGTTTCTGCATCTTTCTGGGAAGCAGAGGAATCCTGCCTCCGCCTGTGAGGAATTCAGCCTGGGAACTAATAGTTCCCTTCTGGTTTGGCTTTTGCCTTTTTTTCTTTTGGACAGCATTGCTTTGTAACATCAGCTGAGCCTGCTCCCAGGGTGCCTGAGTGGACCCTGTCAGCAAAGGAAGTGCAGGAAGCCTGGAGAGGAGGCACCTGTGCTTGAGGAGGCTTTGTGGCCTGCTAGCTCAGCACAGGACTGGGAATGAAAACAGCTAAATCCTGCACTCCATGGGAAGGTTCCCTTGCCGGTCAGCGTGCGCTGAAGCGAAGCTTTGCCCTGGCGCTGTGCCTTGCGGACGGACAGTCCCGTCGGTGGCTGCGCAGCTGCCCGAGGCTCTCCTCCCTCACAGAGGGGCCCCGGCCCGCCCCGGGCGCCCCCTGGCGGCTGCCCCGCCCCGCCCGCCCCGCGCAGGGGCGCTCCCTTTTCATGGCGCCGCCCAGCGGCAGCCGCCCCTCACTGCAGGCAAGGAGGAGGGACCGGCCCCTGCTGCTCCTCCTGTCACGTGTCTCCTTTCTTTTCCAAGAGACAGGAAGGCTCCAAAGGAAGCGTTTTCCAGCTGTGTCCCTCTGCTTTACTTGCTGGGGGCCGACAGTCTCCCTGAAGGTGGCCCTAGTGCATCCATAAGTTCTGGTGCAGGAAAAGGCCCCTTCCTTCTCCCACCAGCTGTCATTACTGCCTCAAAAGCACCGCCCAGCTCTGGAAGGAGAAACAGCCCAAGGCACAGTGGTGCCATCCCTGCTCAGCCGGGGCTTTCTGGCACAGCAGCAGCAGCAGCAGCAGCAGCAGCAGCAGCAGCAGCAGCAGCAGCAGCAGGGCTTGCCTTGGCTTCACCTGGGAAGCCAGAAGCCTCTGTAAATCAGCACGTTCCCAGGCTGCATCAGCTCCTGCTGCTGGGTGAATCCTACTAGCTCTGATAATTTCCAAAAGGTTATAAAGGCAGCAGTGTAGACATACATGCAGAGCAACCAGCATCCAATAAATGTGTGAGAAGTTTCCCCACAGAAAGGAAAAGAAAAATGTGTCCTGGGAGCAAGATCTCAAGAAGAAATGATTGAGATTTGCAGTTATACACAGATTTGTTGCGGCATGTCTGCAACTAGCCTCTGTGAGTGAGCTGCACTCCCAGAGCCCAGAGCACGCTTGCTTAAACTGCTGACGAATGAGGCAAGAGACGGGTCTTTGTGTTGAACTCCAGACATTGTTTATTGCACTGAAGAGGGTCTAGGGACAGAGACAAAATGGGGCCGAGGACACAGGGTTTTATATGGGAGGAATAAGGCGTGGAGCAACACAGTAAGCCAGGACCAATAGGTGACAAGTGAGGGGAGAACATTCTAGGGTGTGTACATAGAAGGAAAAAATGGCAGTTGAACTGGGTGATACCAACAAAACCTGCTGCATCAGCATGAGCCTGCAAATGCCCATGGACGAGACTATTGCCTTCTGAGAAGTATCTCTCTTTGACCTTGGTCATCTTTGCCCTGAGGTTAAAGTTCCAATGGTAGGCCCCTAGGCTTCCACACAGATTTAAGGTGCAACCATGATACTGTAAAAAAGGGAAGAAAATTCACCTTTCTGAAGAGGCAAGCTCCTCATTGTATCATGTGCACAGCCAGCCTTTATCAAAATCAAAGGGTAAAAAGAGGGTTACTCCAAGAGGTATGACTTCAATCTAGTTCTCTGCAAATTTCTTATATGTGTTGGGATAAATTACTGTTCCTTTCCTGTGGCCTTGCAAGTGGAGGAGAATAATAGTAATAGTAATAGTAATGATGATTTTATATATATATATATATAAAAATATATATATTTATATATATAAAATCATCATTATTAATACTATTATATATATATATAGTATGCACATTAAATTATGCATTAAAAATGGAAGTACTTAGATAATCAGGCAGTATTTGCAATTCGTAGACTATTGATTCCATAGCATGTTTGAAGAAACGATCTTAATTCTGTTGTAATAACTTTTAACTGACGTGGAATGAAGATTGAGTATTGTACTGATGAACTCTGTGAACTTACTTAGGTTGCACCAGTGGAAGAACAATTTTGTTTAAAATGTGATGTAAATTACATACGACTTTGAAACACAAAGATGTTTTGTCCTTGTCATTTTAGAACAAAATTGTTCTTGCTCAAAATTCTGTTTATTAGGCAATGTAATGGTGTCCATTTGGATACATAAAAATTTAAAAGTCAGCTCCATTGCAACAACATATTCATTCAAATACTGGTTTAGGGAATGTTGCTGCCTTAGTGCAGCATAAATGACCACATTAGTTAAAAGTCAACCAATAAACAAATTCAGCTTTAAGTTATCATACAACTGCTGTTGTACAATTCTTTCAGGATCTTTTGCTGGTCACCGTGACTTTGAGAAATGTTAAAAGTCTCTTTCCTCAGCTTGAGTGCTTGAAGAATGAGTCGGAGCTTTTCAGTTCTTGGTCTCAAGGTTGTTTATTGCGTCTTATCTATAAAAAATTTTCTCTTACTCTGCTGAGCTCTGTCCAGCAGGACAGTTCTAGGCACACTGCCTGCCCCCAGGGTGGTGTTATGTCTTTATACTAAAAACTACATATATCATGTTTACAATCACTTTCTAATACTTATCACCTATGTTGACAGTGAGCTTCTACTCTAAACCAATCTAAAAGTGCCAACATCACAGCAGAAGATGGAGGCCAAGAAGAAGAAGGAGAAAGGCTGGACACACCCAGATCCCTCCATCTTGCCTCCTGAACTCCCATTCTAGAAACCCCAAAATCTACTTTTCCACTCTGTGATAACTTCACTATTACTTTACCTAAAGTGTTGTGGCTTGCTGATCTTCATATAGGGTTCTTAATTTGCTCCATGGGTCATAATCAAAACTACAGGTGTTTTGGGCTCCGTGCCAGGGCTTCTGAGCCTCCTGGCAAGGGTCTTGGCCATTCTGGACAGCTAGAGAGATGTCCTATGTTCCCACACAATTCTAGCAGGATTTTCTTTTTCTCCTATTCTGCTACTTTTTGTGACATTTGCTTTAGGACTCTGCTCTAGCAGGATGTTGATGACAGCTTCTAGTATTCTCTGCCTGGCATGCCTTCACAAAGATAAAGCTATGTGCTGGCATAACTGGAGTGAAGCGGGGAAAGAAGAACTGTGCTAGATGGATTTGTTGTTGATCTGTGCATTGCGTGTATTACCACCTAGCAGAATACACGGTTTAAGACATTGCATGATGCCTCTCTTTCCCCATGTTGATTTCATTTTACACCCTACTCCATTTACTTCATGCTTTTCCTTCCTAGTTCACTCCATATTCTACTTTTTCCCCAGTGCACCCGACACCATTTTCGACTCCTTCTTTTTCTCTTCACAACAGATCCAGACTAAGACCGTGGCACAGTGTGTGGAGTACTACTACTCCTGGAAAAAGGAGCATAAACTTGCCAGCACTCTGGCTCAGGTGAGGGGCAAGAAAATCGAGACGTGCCAGGAAGGTCGAGAAACTGGCAGAAGGGGAGAAAAGCTGCTGGCGAGCCATGCCAGACGCCCCTTTGCCAGGATCACATCGTCCCATGCGCTGGGAAAGGCACAGCAGATGCTGCCCGGGGCTTCCTTGTGCTGCTGCCCTGAAGTATGCAATTCTGGAGCCTAACTTTGACCCAAGGAAGCAGCAGCGCCACCAAAATGGGCTTTGACTCTCTACAGATGGGCTTCTCAAGGGCTGGCACCCTCGCTGACTCCAATCAGACCCTTAATTCCCCACTGCTTGCTGACATCAGCAATCCAGGCTGCCTTTGTGGATATGCTGCAGATTTTCAGGGAGTTTTTCTAGCATCGCAGCATACTCCCCAAGAAGGAGCTGCCGGTGCCGTGGCTCCCCTAAAACTTTCCTTACCGGCAAAGAGCAATTTGCTTCACATCATGTGAGAGAGAGAGAGAGAGAGAGACAGGGAGGGAGATTATTTTGGGGACTAGAAAATGGCTAACCATGTGTCTACCCTAATTGGACTGAATTTAAATGCCATTGCCTAGACATTTGTGGAGGAAAAGCAGAGAGAAATAGATGTTAGGCAGAAAGGTAGAAATAAGAAATGTAGAGCTCTAAATAGGCAGGTATTTATCCCACCCCTTTGGCCTGTAGAAAAGAGGAGTATTTTCCTCCAAGCTCTGGGTTGGCAGCCCGCCGCAGCCCATTGGCAAAGGCAGCCGTTTTCTCAGCTCTTGAGGGTCTGGAAGGATTTGCTTAGGCCGATAGATTTTTGTGCTGGATGCTCTGCTTTCCAGCTTTGTGAGAGGAAGGAAGCATTGATAAGGACTCTTTGATTTCCAGAGTGTGGGCAAAGCAAAGAGGAGGAAAAGCCCTCCCAGAAAGGAGAACGGGGAGACAGGGAAGAGAAGCCGCAAGAGGGCTCGCAGCGCCGAGTGTCCCTGCTGCCAAGCGCGCCAGCCGCCCCGCTCGGCGGGAGGCCCCTTTCCCTGCGGGCAGTGCAAACGGTGCGTAAGTTCCTCCTCTTTCTGCTCAAAGCTGCGCCTTTGGACTAAAACAGGCTGACCCTTTTCAAAGGCACCGCAGGGGAAGCTGGGGGCACTTGCAGCATCGCCCCCGGCAGCCGTGGTCAAGCTTAACACCCACCTCAAACCCAAAGAGCTTAGGTAAAACCCAGCCTTCACAATGAAACCTTGCCGTGCCCCAACAAGACACAGTTCATACAAGTAGGAATAGATCCATCAAAGCTTGGTTTGATGCTGCTGATCAAATTCAAAAGAGGATGCAGCAAAAGGAGGAAGACATTTCAAGGCATTGAAAGTAGAACGATCAGACTCATGGTGCTGATCAATTCACAAATGTGCCACTGCCCGAAAAGACAGAAATTCCTACTCAAACGGAGATCTCGGCACTTGGTTTCATGGTGTGTACTAAAGTGAGCAATGGATGGTTTGTTTCCTATCTTGCAGGGTGTTTGAAACCGTGAAGGAAAGGAACAACCACAGGAGAAGACATCGGCCTCGGAAGGAAGCAGAGCCTCTCGCCAAGAAGAAAAGACCAAATTAGACAACCCTGCAGGTTGTCCAGGGCTAGCAAGAGTTAGGTATCAATAGGACTAGATAGGAATAGGACTGTTTTTTAAGCTTTTAGGGTAGTTTAATCTTCTACTTAGTTAGTTGACATGATAGGAATCTCCTCAATTTAGTCGTTAAGATCCATTAGTATTATTCAAGATTCAATAGTTTTATTAGATTTATCAATAAATTTCAAAGGTTGGGTGTTGTCTATGCTCTGCCTTTTGTCATTTTGCCTTTGTTGAGAGCCAATGGGTCTTTATCATTAAACCAAAGTTTGTTCCATTTTGTCTTTTTGTCTGTATGAAAACACTCCGGCAATGTTTGTTCCATTTGCCTGGTGTTGCAAAGACGGCACTTGCCCTGAGAGAAGAATCTGGGCAGGCGCCACCTCCCCCAGGCCCAGCCCCTTGCTCAGCTGGCAGGACTTACTGAGGTGTGTCTCCTTTACTGCCAGTGAAATAAGGCTGGGGCTTCAGCCTTTGATTCCTCAACATCTCAGCTGGGAGTGGAAAGGGAGGCTTTGTTTAATTCACGGAATTGGATCTAGATGAGTGGTCTGGTCTCACCATATTTTCTGGCATAAAAGCAGCGGCTTTAGTCCTTTTTGGAGCCCAGCAACATAACTTTGTTTCATTTTGGGGGACTGATGGAGCTGACCACCTTGGAGGACGTTTCTAAGCCCTCCGATTCTATCCAATTCCTATCCGCATGCGCCACAAAGGCATGGCTAGTTCAGTTTCAGTTTCTCTCGAAAGGACCAGTGTCCCGCTCTGGGCCTCCAGCAATCTCCTTAGCTAAAGCAGAGCGGGTGTGATCATTATCCTCTGACTTCTCACAGCTCGGGCACTTGCGCCAAAGAAGAATCAAAGGCACTCTTTCTTCGAGGCCAGCAAATGGCCCTGCCTAGCAAGGCTTTGGTGGCAGGGGCTGTGGAGGGTGGAGAGGGGGCGAGGGAGGGGGCAATTGCCAGGCTGCTTCTGGGAAGCCGAGGGAAGCTTGCCCTTGTCTGATGGAGGCGGTGCAGGTGGGCTTTGGATGCTACAAAGTATCTGCCTTGCAGTGGGACTTGTTCCAGCTGCCCCCTCAGTTTGCTGGCCAGTGGCTAACGTGCAGGCTGGGAAGGAAGCAAGATTGGGACTGAAGCAAGATTTGCTTTTCCTTAACGACAGGCAGGAAAGCAGCAAAGCTGCCTGGGTTTTGTCATATCTGGGATCTAGGCATTAAAACCAATGTGAAGGCCAGCAGTGTGGAAAGGGAATTCTGTTAGTGTTGCTTTCTTAGAGGAATGGCAGAGTCTTTTGGGGACAAACACCGAGCTTCTCCAAGGGAGCTGGAAGAGGGCTATAGAAATTCTGCATGAATGTTTGCTAGAGAAATGCCCGTGTGCTGTCCCTGTGTGTGTGTGTGTGTCCCCATCAGTTGCCCTGAAAAACATCCTGTTTCTCCAAGTTTCAAGGGAGGAGTGATGAGGTGAGAGACCAGCTCAGAGGCCCAAAGGAGGGAAAACATGCAGTGACATTATTGGGCAGCAAAAGGAGAATTGAGAAAGGGGGCAGGATGAATGGCTCCACTTTGAGAGGAAGCTCTGGAGTTGGCTCTGCGCTGGACAACTTGCAAATTCCAGCTCCTCTCAGAGCTGGAGGAGAGCCAGTGGGAGGAGCCCTTCTGGTTCTCCAGGGCAGGAGATGAGGTCTGGGCCCTTGCACAGAGGCAGGCTCCTGTGCACGTTCAGCTGGAGGCACCTTGCAGAGAAGCACCGGGAAGACCCAGGGCTGTCCCTGCACTGCTTTTGCCCGTCTCATCAGACGACTGAGGAGAAAAGGCCCCATGGGAAGCTTCTCAGAGCAAACTTGCAGCAGAAGAAGTACAAGGGCCAGAGGCGGCCCATGCCTCTTTCTGTCCCATGGCTCCCCTGGGGTTCTAGATGGAATGTTGGGCTGTGCCCATAGCAACTGTCGTTGTCTCCTGCTCCTGCGGCCCTTGCTGGAACGCTGGTGGAGCAGCGCTGCAGCAGCAGCTGCAGGATCAGCTCCTGGGCTGTCCCTGACCAGCCGCCTTCTGCACTCAGCGCCAGACCCGGCCTCTGCACCGACGTCCTGGTCTCCTCGTCTGCCTCCGGGCATCCCCAGAGCACTTGGGAACCGTCCAAGGTAAGAAAATCCCCGTTTGCCCTCAAAGCACTAGCACAGGGGCAGGAGGCTCCAGCTGCCTCTCCCACCAAGCACGACACACAGGCTGCGTGCTCACTTTCCCCAGACGAGCTTCCACGTGAAAGCAGGCTGCAGCTTCTGAAGGAATCATGTTGCCTCCAGGGGAAACACAGACCTTTCCATAGAGGACCTAGAGAGGTGTCCCAGTGCAGTTGCAGATCCTCGTCCACGGATGACCTGATTAAAAGTTCTTGGCACCCATTTCAGTCCTCAAACTATCTTGTGCTGACCCCAAAACAAATTGTTTGTGGCTGAGCACTTCAGGGCTTCAGTGTCAACAAATCCCCTTATGCCCTGACTCTGCTCACACCCGCTCCAAAGCTTCAAACACCAGAATGATGGCACTTCTCCTCTGGCATCCCTGTCGTTCAGGGCATAGAAGCATTTGACTGGGCTTCTCCTCAAACACAGGCTTTCAACTTCAAAAACCATCTGGGATCAGCAATTCTTATATACTGACGTAGTTCCATGGCTTATAGATCCATGCTATTTTAATATCTTTATAGATTCTTTTTCCAGTGCACGTAGGGCTGGTTCTACCTCATGCTCAGGGGCGGCCGTCAAATGCCATCTCCTCAAGAGCACAATCACAGTAGCACAGAATTTCCTGGCTTGGAAGGGATTCTCAAAGATCACTGAGCCCAAGTCCAGGGCCTGCCCAGGGCAGCCTCAACAATCACAGCCTGTGCCCAAGAGCAGTGTCCAAACACTTTTGGAGCTCAGTCAGGCTTGGTGCTGTGCCCCCTTCCCTGGGGAGGCTGTTGCAGTGCCCAAGCAGCCTCTGGCTGAAGAACCTTTTCCTTCTATCCAACCTAAGCCTGCACTGGCACATCTCCCCTGCCATTGTCTGGGCTCTTCTCAGTGGCCCCGGGAGTGAAGAGAGTAGTGCATGGCCTTGTGCTTGCCCTCCTGAGGAAGCTGCTGACTGCTAGAGGGTCCTGCCTAGGACATTCCATGTCAAAAAGGCGGCAATGACAGCAAAGAGAAAGGAGCTGGGACACAGGAGCTCGGGCTTTGCAATGATGAGGATGAGAAGGAAGGATTTTTAACTGGAGCATTGCTTTGATCTCTTTCAGGTGGAAAGGAGAGGCACAATGAAAAGGAAAGCAAGAGCCCAGATTCAGCCGTGAGTTTTGGCATAGGGTTAAAGGACAGCAAACTGGAGGAATGGCGAGGAGGAGAACTGCTCTTTCAGAGTCAGGGTGGCATTGGTTCAAGCCTGTGGGTGCACAGGAAGGCTCTCTTGACCACTTGCCTTTCTCACCTCCACCTCCTTCTTCCTTTAGACACATCAATGTTGGCAGCGACTTTCAGGCTGAGCTGCCAGAGCTGCAGAGCAGAGCACCAAGTGAGGATGAAGAGCCTGCAACCCTGGTCTGGAAGCCCTGGGGGGAGGATGACTCTGACATGGAAAAACCTGACAGAGGTAGCTTTGCTTCAAGCTTTTCTTCCACCCCTGAGCTACTTGGGTCTTTAAAAGGCTCCTTTTGCGTAAAAAGGCAGCCTTTTGCAGGCTCTGCTTCTCTCCTTGTCTCGCCCATCTTCCCATGTAGAAGTGTTAGAGGCAAGGAGAAAGAGCAAGCACCTTGCTCTCCAAATTGGTCAGGGCCGTCTGCCACTGGAAGAGCGGAGATTGGCCCCCACTTCTTCTTACAGAAGCTGCTTTGGAGGGAGAGCCAGCACTGCGTGGGCCCTTGGTTCAGCTGGCCCTGGCTTTGCTCTCCTTTTCATACTCTCCAAGCTGCTGTCTTTAGCTCCCGGCCTTTCCTTCTGCCTTGCATGGCAGTCTTTGCCCTTGCTGGCCTCAAGGCTGACTTTCGGTGGGTTTTTTGTTGTGCTTGCAGTAAGAGAACTGTTGGACATGGCCAGCTCCCGTGGCATTCCCGGGGCAGCAGCTAACCTGGAGCGCGCCCTGCACTGCCTGCACCGGGCACGCGGCAGCGTTCCGGTAAGAAGCGGCTGTTTGGGCGCAGAGAAGAGGGCACAGGGAATGCAGAGGGCCCGGGCACTGGGACAGCCTTTCCTGGCTGCTCTTTGAAGAAGGGTCTTAACAGGGAGCAGAGCACTTGCTGCCTGCTGTGTCTCCTCCAGCTGCGTCAGGGCTGAGCCCAAAGGGCTCCAGCAGGGAGAATCTCCCTCCTGGAGGCGGCGGCGGCGGCGGAAGGTCCTGCTGCCTTGTAAATGGCCTGGAGAGCTGGCTTCTCTAAGACATTTGGAGGGGAAATTCCCAGAAGCCTCAGTCAGCTGAGGCCATTCTGGCTGCAGGAGCAGCAAAATCCTTAGGTTGGTGAGCAAAAGGCCACTCTCGGGGACCAGGATCAAAGGGTTGGGCAGCAAAAACCAGGGACTTGGAGCAAATGACAGTGTTTCACCCACATGGGATACAGTCGCTTGAATGTCTGGAGAGGCAAAGTAGCTGCAAGGCAGCACCTGTGATTTTTTGGCTCATTTTTAATGTGGTGGGGCGGCTAAAGCCTCTTCCCTCTTGATCTTGCAGGAGGCTCTGGAGATGCTGCTCTCAGAGGGGCCTGCAACACCTCAAGGCCACCCCATGGCTGATTATCATTACGCAGGTAAGCAAAGCAGAGCTTCTTGCGTCCCTGACAGATGCTGCCGTCCCCTTCATTGTTGTGGCAAGGGTTTCTGCTTAAAGCAATTGTGCTTAACACCAGCACAAGGTCTTGTCTCCTCTGCGGGTGGGGAAGCACCAGCATCTAGTCCTTCAGCTTTACTTCTTTTCCAATCCTTCTCCCCGGGCAATGCCTGCTCTTGTCTTCATGACCTTCTGAGGGAGCAGACACGTACACACACGTGAATGACGGCCTGCCACCATTTTCTTTCGGCAGCCAGTGGGATCTACTTGGTGTGGATCAAGGGATGCGTTTACTACCCGCTGCTTTTTCTTGCCAGGCTCTGATAGATGGACACCTGAGGAGAAGGAGTCCTTCCAAAAGGCTTTCCACACCTACGGCAAGGATTTTCATCTCATCCAGAAGCAGGTAAAGCCACGGGACATTCTTTACCCGAGCAGATCGTCAGGAGGAAAGCTTGGTTATTTCTGGGAACAAGCACTGGGCTTCAGTCTCTCTCTTCTCAAGTACCAAGTATCTTCAAGAAGTAACAAAAGGGGACATCAAAAGCCTGTGTCAAAAGGATGATCCTGCCTCTCCAGCCCTTTTCTCCAAGCTCTTTTGGAAGATGAAGCTTTCTTCTGTCAGACTTGTCGCACAGGTCTGCTGCTGCTTCCACAAGACGGTGTGCTGGCATAACTGGAGGGAAGCGGGGAAAGAAGAACTGTGCTAGATGGATTTGTTGTTGATCTGTGCATTGCGTGTATTACCACCTAGCAGAATACACGGTTTAAGACATTGCATGATGCCTCTCTTTCCCCATGTTGATTTCATTTTACACCCTGCTCCATTTACTTCATGCTTTTCCTTCCTAGTTCACTCCATATTCTACTTTTTCCCCAGTGCACCCGACACCATTTTCGACTCCTTCTTTTTCTCTTCACAACAGATCCAGACTAAGACCGTGGCACAGTGTGTGGAGTACTACTACTCCTGGAAAAAGGAGCATAAACTTGCCAGCACTCTGGCTCAGGTGAGGGGCAAGAAAATCGAGACGTGCCAGGAAGGTCGAGAAACTGGCAGAAGGGGAGAAAAGCTGCTGGCGAGCCATGCCAGACGCCCCTTTGCCAGGATCACATCGTCCCATGCGCTGGGAAAGGCACAGCAGATGCTGCCCGGGGCTTCCTTGTGCTGCTGCCCTGAAGTATGCAATTCTGGAGCCTAACTTTGACCCAAGGAAGCAGCAGCGCCACCAAAATGGGCTTTGACTCTCTACAGATGGGCTTCTCAAGGGCTGGCACCCTCGCTGACTCCAATCAGACCCTTAATTCCCCACTGCTTGCTGACATCAGCAATCCAGGCTGCCTTTGTGGATATGCTGCAGATTTTCAGGGAGTTTTTCTAGCATCGCAGCATACTCCCCAAGAAGGAGCTGCCGGTGCCGTGGCTCCCCTAAAACTTTCCTTACCGGCAAAGAGCAATTTGCTTCACATCATGTGAGAGAGAGAGAGAGAGAGAGAGACAGGGAGGGAGATTATTTTGGGGACTAGAAAATGGCTAACCATGTGTCTACCCTAATTGGACTGAATTTAAATGCCATTGCCTAGACATTTGTGGAGGAAAAGCAGAGAGAAATAGATGTTAGGCAGAAAGGTAGAAATAAGAAATGTAGAGCTCTAAATAGGCAGGTATTTATCCCACCCCTTTGGCCTGTAGAAAAGAGGAGTATTTTCCTCCAAGCTCTGGGTTGGCAGCCCGCCGCAGCCCATTGCAAAGGCAGCCGTTTTCTCAGCTCTTGAGGGTCTGGAAGGATTTGCTTAGGCCGATAGATTTTTGTGCTGGATGCTCTGCTTTCCAGCTTTGTGAGAGGAAGGAAGCATTGATAAGGACTCTTTGATTTCCAGAGTGTGGGCAAAGCAAAGAGGAGGAAAAGCCCTCCCAGAAAGGAGAACGGGGAGACAGGGAAGAGAAGCCGCAAGAGGGCTCGCAGCGCCGAGTGTCCCTGCTGCCAAGCGCGCCAGCCGCCCCGCTCGGCGGGAGGCCCCTTTCCCTGCGGGCAGTGCAAACGGTGCGTAAGTTCCTCCTCTTTCTGCTCAAAGCTGCGCCTTTGGACTAAAACAGGGCTGACCCTTTTCAAAGGCACCGCAGGGGAAGCTGGGGGCACTTGCAGCATCGCCCCCGGCAGCCGTGGTCAAGCTTAACACCCACCTCAAACCCAAAGAGCTTAGGTAAAACCCAGCCTTCACAATGAAACCTTGCCGTGCCCCAACAGACACAGTTCATACAAGTAGGAATAGATCCATCAAAGCTTGGTTTGATGCTGCTGATCAAATTCAAAAGAGGATGCAGCAAAAGGAGGAAGACATTTCAAGGCATTGAAAGTAGAACGATCAGACTCATGGTGCTGATCAATTCACAAATGTGCCACTGCCCGAAAAGACAGAAATTCCTACTCAAACGGAGATCTCGGCACTTGGTTTCATGGTGTGTACTAAAGTGAGCAATGGATGGTTTGTTTCCTATCTTGCAGGGTGTTTGAAACCGTGAAGGAAAGGAACAACCACAGGAGAAGACATCGGCCTCGGAAGGCAGCAGAGCCTCTCGCCAAGAAGAAAAGACCAAATTAGACAACCCTGCAGGTTGTCCAGGGCTAGCAAGAGTTAGGTATCAATAGGACTAGATAGGAATAGGACTGTTTTTTAAGCTTTTAGGGTAGTTTAATCTTCTACTTAGTTAGTTGACATGATAGGAATCTCCTCAATTTAGTCGTTAAGATCCATTAGTATTATTCAAGATTCATTAGTTTTATTAGATTTATCAATAAATTTCAAAGGTTGGGTGTTGTCTATGCTCTGCCTTTTGTCATTTTGCCTTTGTTGAGAGCCAATGGGTCTTTATCATTAAACCAAAGTTTGTTCCATTTTGTCTTTCTGTCTGTATGAAAACACTCCGGCAATGTTTGTTCCATTTGCCTGGTGTTGCAAAGACGGCACTTGCCCTGAGAGAAGAATCTGGGCAGGCGCCACCTCCCCCGGGCCCAGCCCCTTGCTCAGCTGGCAGGACTTACTGAGGTGTGTCTCCTTTACTGCCAGTGAAATAAGGCTGGGGCTTCAGCCTTTGATTCCTCAACATCTCAGCTGGGAGTGGAAAGGGAGGCTTTGTTTAATTCACGGAATTGGATCTAGATGAGTGGTCTGGTCTCACCATATTTTCTGGCATAAAAGCAGCGGCTTTAGTCCTTTTTGGAGCCCAGCAACATAACTTTGTTTCATTTTGGGGGACTGATGGAGCTGACCACCTTGGAGGACGTTTCTAAGCCCTCCGATTCTATCCAATTCCTATCGCATGCGCCACAAAGGCATGGCTAGTTCAGTTTCAGTTTCTCTCGAAAGGACCAGTGTCCCGCTCTGGGCCTCCAGCAATCTCCTTAGCTAAAGCAGAGCGGGTGTGATCATTATCCTCTGACTTCTCACAGCTCGGGCACTTGCGCCAAAGAAGAATCAAAGGCACTCTTTCTTCGAGGCCAGCAAATGGCCCTGCCTAGCAAGGCTTTGGTGGCAGGGGCTGTGGAGGGTGGAGAGGGGGCGAGGGAGGGGGCAATTGCCAGGCTGCTTCTGGGAAGCCGAGGGAAGCTTGCCCTTGTCTGATGGAGGCGGTGCAGGTGGGCTTTGGATGCTACAAAGTATCTGCCTTGCAGTGGGACTTGTTCCAGCTGCCCCCTCAGTTTGCTGGCCAGTGGCTAACGTGCAGGCTGGGAAGGAAGCAAGATTTGGGACTGAAGCAAGATTTGCTTTTCCTTAACGACAGGCAGGAAAGCAGCAAAGCTGCCTGGGTTTTGTCATATCTGGGATCTAGGCATTAAAACCAATGTGAAGGCCAGCAGTGTGGAAAGGGAATTCTGTTAGTGTTGCTTTCTTAGAGGAATGGCAGAGTCTTTTGGGGACAAACACCGAGCTTCTCCAAGGGAGCTGGAAGAGGGCTATAGAAATTCTGCATGAATGTTTGCTAGAGAAATGCCCGTGTGCTGTCCCTGTGTGTGTGTGTGTGTCCCCATCAGTTGCCCTGAAAAACATCCTGTTTCTCCAAGTTTCAAGGGAGGAGTGATGAGGTGAGAGACCAGCTCAGAGGCCCAAAGGAGGGAAAACATGCAGTGACATTATTGGGCAGCAAAAGGAGAATTGAGAAAGGGGGCAGGATGAATGGCTCCACTTTGAGAGGAAGCTCTGGAGTTGGCTCTGCGCTGGACAACTTGCAAATTCCAGCTCCTCTCAGAGCTGGAGGAGAGCCAGTGGGAGGAGCCCTTCTGGTTCTCCAGGGCAGGAGATGAGGTCTGGGCCCTTGCACAGAGGCAGGCTCCTGTGCACGTTCAGCTGGAGGCACCTTGCAGAGAAGCACCGGGAAGACCCAGGGCTGTCCCTGCACTGCTTTTGCCCGTCTCATCAGACGACTGAGGAGAAAAGGCCCCATGGGAAGCTTCTCAGAGCAAACTTGCAGCAGAAGAAGTACAAGGGCCAGAGGCGGCCCATGCCTCTTTCTGTCCCATGGCTCCCCTGGGGTTCTAGATGGAATGTTGGGCTGTGCCCATAGCAACTGTCGTTGTCTCCTGCTCCTGCGGCCCTTGCTGGAACGCTGGTGGAGCAGCGCTGGAGCAGCAGCTGCAGGATCAGCTCCTGGGCTGTCCCTGACCAGCCGCCTTCTGCACTCAGCGCCAGACCCGGCCTCTGCACCGACGTCCTGGTCTCCTCGTCTGCCTCCGGGCATCCCCAGAGCACTTGGGAACCGTCCAAGGTAAGAAAATCCCCGTTTGCCCTCAAAGCACTAGCACAGGGGCAGGAGGCTCCAGCTGCCTCTCCCACCAAGCACGACACACAGGCTGCGTGCTCACTTTCCCCAGACGAGCTTCCACGTGAAAGCAGGCTGCAGCTTCTGAAGGAATCATGTTGCCTCCAGGGGAAACACAGACCTTTCCATAGAGGACCTAGAGAGGTGTCCCAGTGCAGTTGCAGATCCTCGTCCACGGATGACCTGATTAAAAGTTCTTGGCACCCATTTCAGTCCTCAAACTATCTTGTGCTGACCCCAAAACAAATTGTTTGTGGCTGAGCACTTCAGGGCTTCAGTGTCAACAAATCCCCTTATGCCCTGACTCTGCTCACACCCGCTCCAAAGCTTCAAACACCAGAATGATGGCACTTCTCCTCTGGCATCCCTGTCCTTCAGGGCATAGAAGCATTTGACTGGGCTTCTCCTCAAACACAGGCTTTCAACTTCAAAAACCATCTGGGATCAGCAATTCTTATATACTGACGTAGTTCCATGGCTTATAGATCCATGCTATTTTAATATCTTTATAGATTCTTTTTCCAGTGCACGTAGGGCTGGTTCTACCTCATGCTCAGGGGCGGCCGTCAAATGCCATCTCCTCAAGAGCACAATCACAGTAGCACAGAATTTCCTGGCTTGGAAGGGATTCTCAAAGATCACTGAGCCCAAGTCCAGGGCCTGCCCAGGGCAGCCTCAACAATCACAGCCTGTGCCCAAGAGCAGTGTCCAAACACTTTTGGAGCTCAGTCAGGCTTGGTGCTGTGCCCCCTTCCCTGGGGAGGCTGTTGCAGTGCCCAAGCAGCCTCTGGCTGAAGAACCTTTTCCTTCTATCCAACCTAAGCCTGCACTGGCACATCTCCCCTGCCATTGTCTGTGCTCTTCTCAGTGGCCCCGGGAGTGAAGAGAGTAGTGCATGGCCTTGTGCTTGCCCTCCTGAGGAAGCTGCGACTGCTAGAGGGTCCTGCCTAGGACATTCCATGTCAAAAAGGCGGCAAAGAGAAAGGAGCTGGGACACAGGAGCTCGGGCTTTGCAATGATGAGGATGAGAAGGAAGGATTTTTAACTGGAGCATTGCTTTGATCTCTTTCAGGTGGAAAGGAGAGGCACAATGAAAAGGAAAGCAAGAGCCCAGATTCAGCCGTGAGTTTTGGCATAGGGTTAAAGGACAGCAAACTGGAGGAATGGCGAGGAGGAGAACTGCTCTTTCAGAGTCAGGGTGGCATTGGTTCAAGCCTGTGGGTGCACAGGAAGGCTCTCTTGACCACTTGCCTTTCTCACCTCCACCTCCTTCTTCCTTTAGACACATCAATGTTGGCAGCGACTTTCAGGCTGAGCTGCCAGAGCTGCAGAGCAGAGCACCAAGTGAGGATGAAGAGCCTGCAACCCTGGTCTGGAAGCCCTGGGGGGAGGATGACTCTGACATGGAAAAACCTGACAGAGGTAGCTTTGCTTCAAGCTTTTCTTCCACCCCTGAGCTACTTGGGTCTTTAAAAGGCTCCTTTTGCGTAAAAAGGCAGCCTTTTGCAGCTCTGCTTCTCTCCTTGTCTCGCCCATCTTCCCATGTAGAAGTGTTAGAGGCAAGGAGAAAGAGCAAGCACCTTGCTCTCCAAATTGGTCAGGGCCGTCTGCCACTGGAAGAGCGGAGATTGGCCCCCACTTCTTCTTACAGAAGCTGCTTTGGAGGGAGAGCCAGCACTGCGTGGGCCCTTGGTTCAGCTGGCCCTGGCTTTGCTCTCCTTTTCATACTCTCAAGCTGCTGTCTTTAGCTCCCGCCTTTCCTTCTGCCTTGCATGGCAGTCTTTGCCTTGCTGGCCTCAAGGCTGACTTTCGGTGGTTTTTTTGTTGTGCTTGCAGTAAGAGAACTGTTGGACATGGCCAGCTCCCGTGGCATTCCCGGGGCCAGCAGCTGCAACCTGGAGCGCGCCTGCACTGCGCAGCACCGGGGC